>NC_039268.1:21498769-21798769 GCF_003368295.1 Carassius auratus
TGTTCAAATTTGAGTAGTTCCCCCACGTTTCTATGATTTCATGCTCAATGCAAATTTGATATACTTCATATATTTTTATATTATGTAAAAACAAAATATATACAGTGTAACATATTAACATTTTTTATATATTTAATAAAATATTGTTTCTTTTTCTTATTATTTGTCATATTATTTTTTATTTATGTTTTAATTACCATCGATAAAGATATATATATATATATATATATATATATATATATATATATATATATATATTTTTTTTTTTTTTTTTTTTTTTTGAATTATTCCTGCCATATGCTGTGCACTTCTTCTCCATTTGACTGACTCTTCAAGACAGCACTAAGATCCAGATCTTCCCTTGTCAAATTCATAGTTTGTATCCACCATCAGATATATTTTTTGGAGATGGAGAGCTGAATAAATTACCTCTCCACCTATTTATTGATTCAGGGAGCAACCCCATGCCAACTCGACGAACTAATCCATTCAATCAGTGAAAAACTGGGCCGCCTGAACCCGTGCATAGCATCACTGAACTGTTTCATTGCCTGTCTTCAAGAGCTACCACCTCCACTGCATCAGCCACAGATCAGAGCACTTTCTCCAGTGAATTATTGGTACGAGCACGACATCAACCAGCAGCATGGCCCTGCGGTGTCCATGACATGTTTAGTTGCTTTTCTGCAGCAACCCGAACCACTTGCTGGGTGAAATAACCAGAGCGCTTGCTCTAGGACCAGCTACCGCAAATGGAATTGCAAATGCTGTTTCCGTGAGTTGTCTGGAGAAATATTACTCGCAGCCCACGGGTTGTTCATATACCCCATGACAGTTGACCAGATTTGTAATTAAGCGGTCGACATTACAGCACACCGTGAATGAAGATTAACGAGCTGCGAGCCAAAGTTGATGAGCCAAACTAGAGAGACAAGTATCATTAACCCTTTAGCAGCCTAAGGGACCTCTGCAATCCAACAACAGCAATAGTGCGGCCAAGGATCACTTGCATTTCTGCAAACTCATGTCACCTTGTGACACGAGTGTTTCTCTGAGCAGAACAATAGGAGTCCGACTTCAGTTTGGTTTATGAGCACTCAAGACCCCAAACACTTTCCAAGTTGAAACAAAAAAGACAAAAAGCACTTAGTGTCCTGTGTATTGAAGGCAGGGAGTATTAGAAGTCTAAGAACATTAACCTGTCAAAGTGGATGAAGTAATTTGTTTCCATTCATTAAACAATGGAGTGCACCCCAGTGATTAATGTCATGCCTCGAACGGGGCAACTGCGTCGGGGAATGTACTCGGAAATCATTAAGCTAACACGCTAACGCAATGAATGCACCTCGCACCTCGCACACCCACATTCGCCTCCTCTGACAATGCTAACTACCCCGGAGGAAAATAATATTGCTTCAGGAATAGAAACAAACGAGACAATTATTGATGTACAGTAAGAGCATAAAGCAACCTTTTTTGATATTTTTATGTTTCTTTTTTCAGGTGTTGCCGTATTTGCGGTTCCCTTTCAATTGTATCACGTCACGGTAAGTGCATGTTTTTTAATGATGCAGTTTTAATGAGGTAGTTTTGAGAGTCGACTTCATTGGAGTTGGCATGTTGAATTTGAAGGGAAATTGTATGCCGGGTTGCAGTCCTTTATGATGGTGGAAGTTTCTTAATTGTGTGAAGTAATATATGGATTGCATCCATAGCAAATTATATAAAGAAATAATTGAACTATGCAATTATTGGTCTAATTATGAAAATGAATAGACTATAGCAGTAAACATAATACATTATGTTTAATTGTAAAAGATATTTGCAAGAGACATTTGCAACACAGAGTTAACAAAAAATGTACATTTATTTAAGATTTTGCATTATAAAATCTCTAAAAGTTTATAATTTCATTTTGAGTCTTTTTGTTTATTGCTTTCCAGTATATATATATATATATATATATATATATATATATATATATATATATATATAAACAAGATGAGAGTCAGCTTTTTTTTTTTCTTTTTTTTACTTAAAAGTATCTGAAATTGAGAAATTATATATAAAAGTTTAAATAATCAAAAAATTTAAGAAACAATGATTTATGTAAAAGCATATATATATGTGTGTGTGTGTGTGTGTGTGTGTGTTGCCCCAAAACCTAAAAAAAATTAAAGAAAAATCATCAATGGAAAATATGTGTAGTTCACATAATTTGGTCTAGGAATAATCTAAGTTCATATAAATGTGCAGGCACATCTGAGCACATTTTTATTGAGATCTGTTTTGCAGCAGAGATATCTGAGAAGCAGGAGACTCGCGATTTGCTCTCAATGCTTTCCTTTGAGACAGAATATATAACAATGAACTATCGACAGTTTCACACAGTAGTTCAAATTAAACCCAAAGCCTTGAGCTCAAAGTAAATTTTATAGTGGAAGAATTAAAAGAAAGCATGTACTATATAAAAATTCCTTAATTAACAATTTGCAACGCTACAATGCATGTGGCATTTGTCTTTCCCGAGCCCCCATCAATAGCGCGAGCAAGTTGGCATCACGTGTTGACTCAGAAAGTAAAGAGTTGCACTAGATAAAGACTAGCACGTCTGCTGCAAGAGATTACAGAAATGACAGTAAGGCTTTCCAGGGAAGCGGCGCTCCTGTGATCTCAAAGTGCCACTGTGTCAGTGTCAGGGTGGCAGCTGTTGCAAAGGTGACAGGCCTCTCAGACAAATCTGAAAACGTCCTGCTGACTTGTGACTGGAAATGTTCTAGGACACTCGCTTTTGCAGCTACCCGGGATGTGCTGCAACAGTAATGGGCTCAGACTGGTGGCTCTCCTACTTTCCCGCTGACACGCTGTGTAACTCGGAGTCAGGAAAGCCAGAGTTTTAGTGTGGTCTGTTTGTATCTGTCAGGTATTTCAGAGGGACCTGGTGGATTTTAGATTTGTTGATCCTGCAGAAGTTTCTAGGACTTTTGTAGTATTTGTATTTCAGCTAAGAAATAGCACACAAAGCCAAGGACTAGTTCAGTCCAAAATAAAGTTCTGTCACTGTCACTTCCAAAACATTTCATGAGTGTGGATTTGACTTAAAGCTGAATTTGAATGACAGGAAGAGGAATTTACTGAATTGGAAGAGAGTGCATCAGTCGTGCTCCAGAATAATCCATTCATATATCCATCCATTCATCTATCCATCCATCCATCCATCCATCCATCCATCCATTCATCCATTCATCCATCTATCTATCTATATATCTATGGGGAGGGTTAGGGTTAGGGGTTAGGGTTAGGGTTAGGGTTAGGGTTAGTCTTGAATTGCATTTTGTCTCTTAAAACACAAACCTGCTTGTCCGTATCGTGTTAAAAGAGAAAGTCATTAAATTGGATACTTGAGGACATCGCAAGACAGTTTGCTATAAGGCGCTCTGTTTGCTAAGTCATTTCCAGTCTTTTTTTTTTTTTTTTTATCAGTCCTTATTTGGCTTTTCTGTGATATGTGTCTTTGGAGATGTGCACAGAGCTATGAATAACATAAAACTGTCTGTCTTGATGTTCACATTGGTCACAGACCGAATCAAGTACAATTTTCATTCTTTAATTAGCTTCTGAGCCCTGCGTGATTATGACTTGGCCGTGGTACTGCAAGCTTAGAAAATAAATAGCAAACGGCGTCAGACAGATTTTTCCCTCTCTGCCATTTAATGATTGCCCACGGAAGTAAAGAGAGGTTTAGAGAGCACTACGGTAGCAGGAACAACAACCTGCAAGCCAAACATTGGATATATGTGTGAGAGAAGAGCAGTGTTTGGGGTGGGTTTTGAGCGTAGCATGCTTTGAAGCTAAAAAGCCTGTCAGGGAGAAAACTACTGCTGTATTCACGTGCACGTCTGGTAACTTGGCATAGGACACGTGCGCTCCCACGCAGAGCTGGCACCAGGCAGAATGTAGCCTTGTCTGTGTCTCATATCTCTAATATGATGTCACAACCAATTTTTCTGAATGAATGTCAGGCAGATTTTTGCCTAAATATAGCAGCGTGCAGATTAATGACGTCCATAATACATGCCTAAGATTACTCACACGCTATAAGGTACATTAAATTAACTCCCTTTACAAAAATAGAGGTACAGTGGATGATTTATTATGCTACTGTGTGATTGTGTTATTAATATACATGATACGGTGTGCGCCATATACTTTGAGATATATAGTAGTACTATATGTATCATGGTATCTGTGAAAAAATACCATGGTACATGTTTAAAAGCACTCCCTTACAAAAAGTTCTGTGGTGGCACCATAGTAAGGGAGTGTTCTTGAACACTGTTCTTGGTATTTTTCACAGATACTATGGTTATTTTACACAAGGGGATACCATTATGGTTTTTATAAGTACCTTGAAGAATACCATGGTGTTACCATAGTACATGAGGCCTAAGGTTGAATTATGAGTTTGTTAGAATGAGTTACTGTTAGTACCTTGCAACTAGGATAGCTTTTCTAAGGATAACATCTTTGTCACTAGGGTTAGTAATTGTTTATAGTTTATTGTTATGGCAAGGACGAATAATTTGTTGTTGAGTTATTGTTATACTTGTTATATTTTGTACTTGAGCTATTGTTAGTATCTCCTCTAGCATAAAGAGCTTGTTGTTAGGATTAACAAGACGTAGAGGAGCACGGCGCACAATTAAACTAACGTGGGGTTAGTTGTAACACACGTGGTTTAAATATTTCCAGACATGCTTGCATAACCAAATGTACAGTATTTACTGGTTGGCATATCAAAACTATATAGAGAGAAGAAATGCACCAAAATTCAAATAAAAATGGGAAGATATTTCCAAACATTTATTTTACCATAGTAAGTGAATTTATGATTTCTGGCATCTCAGTCTTTAGTGTTAATAAAATAAAAAATAAAAAACAATTGAGACAAATCGGTTTCGATTTTAAAATCCAATATGTTATATATATTTTAAAACCCCTATGGATTTACACAAATTAAGAAAGTCGAAAAGTGTTGTGCCTTGCGCTCCCTGATCTCAGAACTAGCATGATACATTTATTGTCAGCTAGCATAAAGAGTTTACTGTTATGGCTAGTATTTCTAAGCTAGCATAAAGTGCTTTGTTTGGGTTAGTAAGTGTCACTACCATAAAGAGTTTGTTGTTAGGGTTAGTCCCTGCTGAAAAAAAAAAAAAAAAAAAAACACAATAGAACCATCACAACAAACTCTAATGGTTTCCACTACAAATGCATTACAAACATTACAAACCATTATCTTTCAACCATGAAAACCATTTTTGTAGTGTGTTTTGGGACACATTCCATTAGGATTTATTGGTTTTAACAAGCCACTGTTGAAGCCAATAGAAGGTGACCAATTACCAGTAGAGAGCCACAGGGTCCATTACAGTTTCCTTTAAAACCAATACAACCATTAAAAAAAAATGTCTTCATCAGGGTTGTTTGTACCTCTAATCTAGCATATCTTTTTAGAATTAATATCTATCAGCTAGCATAAGTGTTTTGTTGTTTGACTAGTATTTCTTAACTAAACTTGCTAAGATTAGTAGCCTAACTATCACTGTAGCATAAAGAGATTGTCGAGGGTTGAAGAGGTTAAGAGGGTTCATTTAGCATACGTATCTTTCAAGTAGCATGAGTTTATTGTCAGCTTGCATAGAGGCTAACATTTCTAAGCTAGTAGGTTTAGCAATTGCCACTAGTAAAGAGTTTGTTGTTATGCCTAGTATTTCTAAGCTAGCATAAATTGTTTTCTCACTAAAGAGTTTGGTGTTAGGGTTCACAAGCTATGTTCAAAATTTACAGTAAAGAAAAACACTTTAAAGTGGTTTAAATGTTGACTCGGATGCAATTTTATATATATATATATTTTTTTTTTTGCTTTTTTTTTTTTTGCTTTTTTTTTTTTACAAAAAAGTGCATCACGGTGAACATGTTCAGACAGGTTGTGAGCCATTTTTTATTTTCAAACTGAATGTAACTTTTAAAAACTATACTTTTGCTTGTCAACATCATCTGTCACAGTTGCTAGGCAACAAGAGCAAGCCTCCATAGGCTCGACCGTCCCATTTAACAACACTCTGTCTGACCTTCGAAGGCGTTCCCTTTGAAGTCTGCGTCCTTCGAAGAATGCAGCTCTGAATTGGGACGCAGCTTTAGGGTTGAGTGTTAGTATCTCACAGCATGCAGTTTTTATTGTATTTTTTATTTTTGAGTCTGTATTATGGCTAAATTAAAGAGTATCTTGTTTTCAGCTAGTGCTGGCCCCCATCTATCCTCCCCTCTTGATTTTAAGCCTCAGTTCTTTTTGAGCTGCACACAACTCTTTGTAGATTGTTTGAGGCTGATAGCACAGACGGGGAAGGATACAAAAGCAGGCGATGAGAAAGCAGGAGACTGCATTAAAACAAACAGTCACCGTGCACTCTGAAAAACATCACATTTTTCAAGCACATCACATTGATTCTGGTAACACAATGTTCGATTCCCTCCTGTAAGAAAAAAGGCAGCGGTGCTCACACGATTTCTCAGGATGTGTCTGTGTTAGAGAGTAAGAGAGGTATGTTCTACTGAGGGGACAGTGACATAGAATTCAGCACACATGCCTGCCATCTAGTGGTGGCATATTCTCAAAGCACAGCATTCTGGGACACGTGCTTGCATCCCCTGCTGGCTCTTTCTCTTTCTCTTTCTTGCACACACAGATATTGTGTTGTCTATGTCTGGAATTGGAGTAGTAGCATACTGCTTATTGCACACTGTACAGTACAGTATACTTCCTACCGTTCTACCTATTTTTATGTAGCGTGTTTTCAGTTGAATTGTTTAAAAAATGTAAAACTCCATATAAATGATAAACAGCAGTGTTTGGAATCGCAAACACTTATCGTTCATTATCGTTGTGATGTTGACTATGTAACAGTATGAATTGCGTTGAATGGTACATTACATTATAGTATCCGTCTACATCTACATATAGGGTTGCAAAGGGGAGAACATTTTTGGAAAGTTTCTGTAAATTTTTCTGTCCCTTTGCAACCCTATTAATCTTAAATTCAGTTAATTTAAAAAAGAAATGCAGCTGATGTTATTTCTGGGTTATTCGTCATATTGGAAATTATTGGCAAATTCTATATAGAGAATGTCATCAGGGAATTTGGACATTGTTCACAACATATATATATATATATATATATATATATATACTGCATACTCCAGAAATAGTGTTTGCTAGTATGCTATTCTGAATATAATCTGTCTCTCTTTTTCTCTCTTTCTTTCAGTCCCAGTACTTCCAAGTCCAGTTGAGCTACAATACGCTGCCTGTTTGGCACCCACACGCCATGCCACGGTCCAAAAAACAAACAAACAAACATCATCCACCCACCCGACTCTGTACTCCAACCCCTATCCAGACTTCCACGGCACACGCTAGCCCGTGACACGGCTACATTATGTGGCAGAGCCTCCCAGGACCGAGTGCGTATGTCACCGGTTTTGTTTACCTTCTTTATCTCTTCCGCTCACATCCCCCTTTTTCCAGAAGTCCGGGCTAGGGACACACAGACACCTTTGTGTGATTATTTTGCCACGATGGCAAGCCGAAGGACTGTCTGCGTCCAAGGTCTCTCCTCCAATCCTTTTTCCTCTCTGCCAGCCAGCGAGACCACAGACTGGAAATAGCATTGATGGATTACTAATACGCCTCCTTGGGATGCAGTGGAGCAGAGTGAATTTGAGTGTGTGTGTGTGTGTGTGTGTGTGTAGAGAGAGAGAAAAAAGAAGTGGGAAGAGCAGGAAACCTTGTTGAAGGGGAAAACAGTCCCGTACGGAAGCAAACCTGCACTTATATCAATCACCCCTCTATCAGAGGAAGACATTATCTGTTAGGTTTGGCCGTGCGAGAGGACACAGGAAATGGTCGATAACAGTAATGAAGGCTCATGAATTATTCACATGTTGGAAATTCACCCCTGAAAACCATTCTATATATAAACATCCGCTGTTTTCCCTCCTTTAGGGATGCGTCACGATCATGCAAAATTTAACCTGTGATTGAAGCGCCGTCTTTAGGATGCTGCACGTGTCGAACGTGTGCATTTGTTTGCGCGAGAGAGCATGTGTGAACTTGAAGAGCTATTTCATCAGTGCAAGAAGGAGACCGTTTCACAAATGAGCCTTTCATCTCCAGTGCAGGGTAATTAACTGCTATTTAATGGACGGTGCCCACGCGCTCACTGCATTATCGACCGTGCGCACTAGCTCGCTCACTATCTATGCATTTATCAAGAGAGGCTAGGTGCGATACATCTGAAAGAGCTACATTACGGCTCGATTTCACAGGTGAGTGCTGAATCCGGCCTGTGGAAAGGAAAAATCACTCTTCTCGTCTTTTTGTCCTAGACAGCATCTCATAGTCTCCCGATTGTCTGATTTTTCTCCTGAGAAAAACTAATCTCATTGGTTTCTCCTTTAGAGTTTCTGAAGCACTAGAGTTGTTTGGTGCAGGCCTGAGTCTATTTGATCATGGAGTTCATATGGTTTACAGTTGGTTCACAGGCAATCAGTCATCTTAGTGGGAAAGAAAGCACTTTTATGTATAATTTGCATAGATTGCATTATGCATACAGTAATACAATGTCAATGGCTGAATCCCACCCCATTCTGGATTAAGTTATCATACTAGAAATAATGCTGAGATTTGCCTATAATCAGATGTCAAAGAGATCTCAATGAGATCTTTAATATATATATATATATATATATATATATATATATATATATAATAAAAATAAAAATAAAAATAAATAAAAATTCTAGAAGAAATTATCTGTGCCGTGCTTGAAATTTAATTCTAATGCATTTTTCAGTTACATTAATTTTACATTAAAATATTTCACATTTGATATGAAAAGCAGGATTTACATTAAAGTATAATATTTAAAGTTTAACATTATTTAACATTGCATTAAAATATTTATAATTTAAATGATTTGCATTCATTTTACATTAACCTTAAATTTATAACTCTTTAAATCCTTAAACATTTTAGTAGATGCACCTAGGACAGAGGTAATGGAAAAATTCCACAAGAAATAAAAATTCTCCTCATGTTTTTCCAACCCCATATATTGTAGTTATTTCTGTGGAAATCACATTTCATTTTTCTAGTTCATAGTGACCAGGAGCTGTCAAGGACAAAAAGAGGATATAAAATGGCAAATACCACCACAAAAAAAGCATCACAAAAGTAGACATGATTCACGATTTGTGCACAATTTTCCAAATCTAATGAAGTCAGTCACTTTTTGTGTATCATTTCTAAAGTTTTCTGTAATGATGCATTTGTAGCATTTGTTGTTGTTTTAGACATTGCATCATCATTAAACACTGATTCCTCTAAACGTATGTTTTGCACAGATTTTTTTTTTTTTTTTTTTTTTTTTTTAACAAAATAATTAAGATTCTGACATGAAGGTGAATAAATAACACAATTTTAATTTTGGGTTGACTTATGTCTATACATGGAACTGATAATAAAAGAGCTACTGCTGAGCAATAACATTTTCCTGTGGAAATGTCCTCACTTTCAATCATGACAATTGCTTAAAGGGGATGATTGTGTGTGGAAAGCCCATGCTCGTGTCATTGGCAAGATTTATTAGGAATAAAATCTAGGGAGTTCACAGTATTTTCTTTCTTTATCTGTCTGTTTTTATCACTCAATCATTCCTCTATATATTCCTTCTCTTCGCTCCCGTGTCAGCCCTGAAATGTTAACACACTCCTACATTGTGATGTCCCTCAAGCATTTGGTCTTCCGAGTGCGACTGAGAGGAATATTAAACAGGAAACGGCTGCAGCATCAAAGGACGTAATCTAAGGTGCCGGCTGCTGCACGCACCTGAGAGATTGAAGTCTTTGTGTTTGCGAGTGTGTGATTCTGCGTGTATTCGAATGTCCGTGTAGGTGTCTGGCTGCGTGTTTATTTTGTCTTGGTGCTCGGCAGCAGCTGGCAACACTTATGGAGCTTCCTCATGTTTCAGTGATGCAGAACCGATCAAGTCAATTGAATTCAACTGAGAATAGCTGTTAGCAAACAAGTCACAGGAAACAAGTGGAGGTTTCCTCATATGTGCCTGGCCTCTTTGTCCTCCACTCTGGAAAATTATCATTACTTTTCATTTTCACTTACAGATGCTAAACTACATTTGCATTCCCTTAAGGAGGTAGAAAAAAGGCAGAGTAGTGTTGAAGAAGGAGTTTATCTTAAGCTTTGATTCTGTGTAAATTAACTGCTTCAATTCAGATTTTGTAAATGAGTCACAGTTCGGTTTTGTAAATAAATGCACAAAAGAAGACCTATTACAATGTGTTATGCAAATATTACAGTGGCATGGGTGGTTGCTTTTGCATTAACTACTTTTGTTAGGGTATGTAGGACAAGGACATTTTTACTATACTGTAGGTTCTTATACGTGTTGGCAAGGCATTGATAGTTTGTTGCCGGGTTGTTTAAAATGGTTTGCGAGTTACTTGCTTGTTATTAAATTAAATAAAAATCTAAAGTTAGAGTCTTAAATCCCAAAATGTAGTCATTGTAAATCTATGGGATTGCTCTCATTGTCCAGCAGTATAACCATTAAATGACTAAATGCATGATGGGAAAAATAGCCTGTAGTTATAGAATATCATTTCAATTCTACTGAGTATTAATTATTTTATGCAGTAAAAGACAACTATACACAAGCACTGTATAAGGTTTTGCCACAAACGTAATGGACTGGCTTCTCTCCTGTATGATTTGACTTGAGTCTCTTCAGACTTTAGCACATGAATTATGGGCTTCTAGAACTTCTGAGTGAATCTGTGTGCGAACACAGAAATGAAAACTGTATAAATAACAAACAGTTTCTTTTTTTCAGTCTTATTAGTGCAAATAAGAAGTGCAATCATAATCAGAGTATTTTCTTAATACTGTCACAAAGAGACCATATTTCCTACAAGCATGATACAGAGCTAAGAGATGGACTACACATCCCAGCATAAGATAGCATTGATATTGGGTGTTATTGTATGTAGCCTAATTTGGGTGCATCAGGGAGCTGCTCTCAAAATGTGGCACGTTTGAATGCATGTTCCCTTTCTACATTAGCTTTCAAATTAGTGATTGTATGTACTCTGTGTATAGATGGGCATGGTGCTGAGCACGCATTCTACAAGATAAGACTTTTAAGTTGTGTCAACAGCAAAAGCTAATTTAATTATTTGCATGAGTAGATACATACAAAGTAGGGAAGTCCAGATCCGATCACATGATCAGAAATCGGGCCCGATCGCGTGGTTACAGGCTCGATGGGAATCGGACGTTACCTCCCGATCAGGACTCGGATATATATATATATATATATATATATATATATATATATATATATATATATATATATATTCTCATTATTTTTAACACATCTTTAGTTATGTGGTGGCACAGTGTTAGACCCTTTTGACTCCACACAGAAACAGCAAGGCGTGCGGCTTGACGTCACTTTGTTTTCAGAGCGTGCTCTCGCACTGATAGTGATATCAGGAAACTCCTCATATGGACAAAAGCGTCCAGCTATTGCTGTGGTTTTCACAGGAAAACAGAAACTTATGCAAACACGAAGACATTAATATATGATCACGACAATAAATCATTTTTTAAGTCATTCCCAGGTGATAAATAAAGTAAATGAGCAATGTAGTGCTAATTGACATTTATTACAGTATAGAAACTATTCTGCCTTATTATGTGATAAACAGTGTTTGTAATAGATAAACAAATCATTATTATTTGTTATTGTCCAGCATTTATAGATTTGTAAGCCAATTAAAAGCTAGAAAATAAGAGAAAAATTAAAGTTGCCTATACTACCAGTCAGAAGTTTTTTTCTTTTTTTTAAGTCTCTTCTGTTCACCAAGCCTGCATATATTTGATCCAAAGTACAGTAAAACAGTAAAATGTTTGACATATTTTAACTAGCCTATTTAAAATAGCTGTTTTATATTTGAATATATTTCAAAATGTAATTTATTGAACATCCTGGATCTGTTTTTTCGCTCCTCTTTATTCTTTTTTTTTTTTTTATGTATTATAGAAGTATCGGATCAGGACTCAGTATCGGCAAATAATGAAAATCAAATGACTCGGACTCGGACTCGGACCCGAGGGCAAAAAACCTGATTGGGACATCCCTAATACAAAGTCAATGCAATGACGTGAATTGCCACGAATGTGCAATATTTGACTCAACCACGTCTTCTTCACAAATGAAAAAATTTCAACTCATTGGCATTGTCATACAAGCCAATCAGTGAAGATATTATTGTTCAGCTGTATCAGAAAATGCAGGGTAGTGTTATTATGTTTGTTTTACGCAAGAGACACAAAAAAATAAATAAATAAATAAGATCCTGTGAGTAACACGATGCAACACACTTTTGGTGTGCACACACTTTCAGGTTCTGTTGAACAAAGAATCCTCCGCCATGGTCTGTCAGTCATATAATTTTACTCTAGTCATATAATCAGAGAACTATGGTGGTGTGTGCTTCCCAAAAGCAAAGCAAACATTCGCATCATGTTACTCGGTCTGCATTACTCACGGGATGTTTTTCACGGCACTCACGAAAACATTTAGCATGTTCTTTGCTGATTGGTTTGTGCAACAATGTGCCATGCAAATTTCTTGCCTGAGTTGAAATTTTTCATCTTGCACGAAAGATGTGATTGAGCCAAATAACACACATTCTTCACAATCGCTTCAGCTAATTTGCGTTGCCGGGCACGAAATTACGTCTACTCGCGTCATTGCATTGACTTGTTTGTAATCTACTCATGCAAATCATTAAATTCGCTTTTGGTGCGTGCACATCCTGCTGCATTCCTGCTGCACTGTGTGTGACTCTTCAGCTCATGTTGAATGAGCAGAGTGTAATGAAGCAACCATTATCCAACTGAATTAATTGTTTTTTTATTTGTAAAAATAAGAAAAATTACAACATAATGCAACTGAACATAGCGGTGGCATGTTCAATGCTAATTTCAACCTCACACTCACATCATAGTGATATCGCGAGACAGCTAAAAGTATAGTTGAAAACAAAAAGTAATAGCACACCTTTCCCCAAGCATAAAGAAGATGAATTGTAAGCACTGTAACTAATACCTACATTCTTAGTAATTGTTTTTAATATATACATATGATTGAGAAATGAGATGAGGAATGAGATCAAGCAACAAACTCATAACACCTTCTTGTATGTCACAGATCAAGTTAGATCCCACAAACCAGTATGCCACAGGTCTGATGTTTGGTAAATATTTAATACCTGTTAATGTTTTCTCAGTGATATCTTTATATTCTTAGTGAACAGTCGGAAATATCAAGAGACAGAATGATGATGATGTTGGGATTGATCAAGTCTGACAGAGACACAGCAAAATAAATTTGGAGACCAATTCCATTTCAGCCTGAAACAAGAGTCTGATTAAGTCTTTCACACACGTGAGATTTGAGTGTGAGTTAGCAGATCCACACACTCCTTCAGACGCTGATAAGAGAATTGCACTCCCTCAGCAGAACTGGGGAATTACTGCAAATAATCTTGTTTTGTTGGAAAGGTTGTTGGTCTGGAGTGTTAATCACTGTTTCTCCTGTGCTGCAAGCCCTCTTGCTTTAAAAGCTTGGAGAAAGGAAATGAAACGGTAATATATTGATGTATATGGGACTGAGGGAGAGTTTGGCCAGATTGTGGCAATCTAATGAAACAGGTGGATGTGTCAGCAAACGTCTGCAAATAAAAAACTTTTTGCTAATCACCAGGTGATACAAACTCAGCAGAACTGAAACTGCTGCCTCATGATGGTGCATCTAAGTAGGAAAAGTCAGCATTTGTCACATACTAAAAAGGAGAGATTAAACCATGAGGTGTAAAGTGTAGTAAGCATGGATGGATACTGTCCAAATTTTACTTAAATTATTTAGTATTTAGAACAATTAAAGTAAAATTATCTTAATTAGTATTAGTAGTGGGGATTTTTGACTATATACCAGTTTTACCAAAAGCAACCATCTTTATGAGTGAATCGAGTCATTCATTCAACCTGTTCATTCAGGATCAAAACAAGTGACCCTTTTTAATTAGTCGTTGTGTCATTCATTCGACCAATTTGTACAATAACATTAATTCATTTAGGATGAAACAGTTGACTAAATTTGACTTTGAAATTCTATACTCACATAGTATGCATGCTATTTCTGCAAAATAAAAATAGCAGCATAAAACAATGCCATTCAGAATTGAACCAGTGCCTTTATTAGAAAGTCATTGAGTCTTTTACTCATTCAACTTATTCTAAAACACTTCACAAATTGTGAGGAAAGGCAAAGGAAACTCTACTACATTTGTCCAAATGAAATTCAATGATATAAACGTACATATTTAGTTTTAATATTGGCAACAAATTCTTTATGGTACGTCCTGACATTACGAATTATATGATTATCAGAATTTTCACTTTTTTTCAAAATAAACATAATGTTTTTGGAGATCTAAGACTTAATGTTTTAGCAAATCTGAGCAAATCTTGAGTTACTATTTAATTTAAACTTTTTTTTTTTTTGTGAGAAAATTCTCTGTTTGTTCTTCATTCAAAACATTTAATTAGTGACATTTTCTTCCTACAGTACACGTTTCACAATATCATCAGATTTGTTCCCAAAAACACTCTTTGAAGTAATTTTTCAGTTGGCGATTCCCCTTACAGCCATTTCTTCCGAATAGTTCTGACAAACACCATTCCTACAAACATCAACTCGTTCCCCATGACATTCCTAAAAGACTCAGTCATTAGCGTGGCATCTTTACTGAGTGTGTTTGGTGACTCAGATGACTACCTGAGAGATGAGAGACCAGCTATTACATGAAATGCCTCATAAGAAATGACTCTTTCACAAAAAGCCACATGCAAATATACATGGATGACTCTTGTGAGGAGGAAAAATGTCTACCACTAGGGTTATGAAACAATTAGCATAAACAAGAATGAGTGAACGTGGCTGAATTAAAATGCAAATTAGCACTGAAGAAAATGAACTGATGACATAATTGTCCTGCTCAACCTAGGCTTCGCTACACAGGCTAACCATTAATTGCCATCTTAAAGCTGTCTTTACATGTTTTTCTATCATTGAATAATACACATTTACGTTGAGTTCGTATAGATTGAGTCTGAAATGAGTTCACAAGGGGCTTTCGTTCATTCATTCCCGGCAGCTACGAAACAGAATATGATCTGCTTTTTTCAAATCACATTAGTAGGCACAGAACAAACGTGTGAAAATTGAAGCATTTTATTGCTATGAATGCTTTAACGCTATAACTACATTCTCCTTAATCCAAAGAATAGCTCAATCGCATCTTTTTGAAAGAGGTGATACCTCATAGAAGAATAATTGCCACAAGACTTTGCTTCTGATTTGTTATGATTGAGGTTAGCAACATTAAAAGAGCTTGTATGAAATGTTTAGATGTATTAGAAAGGTAAATGTGCCAATTACATACCAGGATGTCATGCTAATATTATATATAGTATGACATCCTGGTGTGTAATCAGCACAAAGTATGCAAATGGCTTTAGTCAGCTGATGTCTGACAGAAACACAGACAGGAGCTTCTTGCTATTATGGTAAATCTTATAAATCTTATAAATCATACAGAATGAGTTTTTTTGAGAAAGTAAAATTGCATAGAGTTTCCTGTGAGGGTTAGGGTTAGGGGTAGGGTTGGTGAAGGGCGATAGAATATACAGTTTCTACATTATAAAAACCATTACGCCTATGGGATGTCGCCACTTTTCACAAAAACAAACATGTGTGTGTGTGTGTGCGTGTGTGTGTTTTGAGGCGCTAAACAGTTCACTTTGAAGTGAACAATAGACTTTTCAACTTTAAAATATTTAAAACACAAGAAGTTCATGGGTAACTAAAACTTGTAGGATCTTTTCCAGTGGTGGAATTAGTATTTTAATAATGCCTTTTTTGGTCTTCTGAAGTTTAAAGTGAACTTTTGAACCTGCATTTTATGAACCTGTCTCTTAATTTGCATGGGTCGGTGATATTTGCTTTGCTAAGTGCACAGGAGACTTGTGTGCTGTGAATATGCATATACTGCAGAAATAAGGTCAGTGTTTTGTCTAGGAACCAGGCCTTTGTCCAGACGATTTTGCCTCTAGCTACCTGAGCAAAGGTCAGATTAGCAAGTTTATACAGCCAGATAGGTACCGGAGCACTAGTGGAATATCTGTGCCATTTTACATTTTTGTACAATGTAAGCTGTTACTGTAATTAGGTTACACTGCTTCAGCACATTTGCATAATAATAACTATACATATAGGCTACTGTATACATAATAACTATCCATGTATACATAACTTGTCAAATGTAAATTTCTCTAAATGTTTTCAGGAGTCTCCATGCACAAAAGTGCAAAAGGCCCTAATTTCAGGCTAGACATAAAACAAACTGTGTCCGTAAGAGTTCTCTGCATTGCTAGATAGTTTAGATTAGTAGGTATTGTGTTGTTTTAGAATGATAAAGATTGTAGTTTGATGTGGATTTTTCTGTGAGGGTTGCAAAATTTCCTTGATTGTTGGGCACTACTAGGCATGTCTAGGGCACTAATAGGCAGTAGTTTGGATGTTTGGGATAATTTGGGAAGTTTGTCGAACTGTGTGGTGGGAAGTCGTGACCTAGTGGTTAGAGAGTTTGACTCCTAACCCTAGGGTTGTGGGTTTGAATCTCGGGCCGGTTATACCACGCCTTAGGTGCCCTTGAGCAAGGCACCAAACCCCCAACTGCTCCCCAGGCGCCGCAGCATTAATGAAGACATTACTAGGAGGTTATTAGGGTAATCTGAATGTTGTAAATTGATCTTGACAATTGGGAGTTACTAGGCAGTTGCTAGGATTTTCTGAATGGTTGTTATGTAATTTTCTATGCAGTTAGTAGTACTGTGTGGCAGTCATGGCATTTTAAACATTTAATTTTAACATTTTCTACAAAATATTTGGAGCAGTTCATAGTTATGTGTTGTTCTCAAGAGGTTAATAGGATGCTGTTGCTAGGTAGTTGCTCTAGGCAAAACTTTGAGCTAAATATTTGCCTGAAAGTTTCTTAAAGTTACTATGAGGTATGAGGCCCTAATTTCAGGCTATACTCAAAGCAAACTTTGTTTCTAAGAGTTCTCTGTTGCCATATTACTCCAGTGACAACTGAATACCAAATCTACAATCACTTTACAGGGTACACTGCATGCTTTACGGCAGACATAAATGCAGCGTCTGTTATTCAGATCAAAATTGTATGGGTGAAAAGTAAACACGTCTTATCAACTCTAATATGACATCCAGCTAAACACCCAGGATCCCATATTTTGATAAACAAACTCAGGGTAGCCATATCACCCACTGCGCAATCCTTAGCATAAGCTCTTCCTGATGGCTGACAGTTCAAAGCACAAGATTCACTTTGGGACGAAGACTGATAGTATTCCTCAGAGGAATGTCAATCTTTCTTTGGGCTGCTGCATGTTTTCTTATGCGACCCAGTGCATGATAGCAAAGCCATGACACTATCTGGCTCCATATATGATTAAGGGATTGAGACACCTACAGGGAGAAGGTGTCATTCCTCCACTGTGACAAGACAAAGACTGACAGTTGGTTTTATGACAAATACATGGGCTGTTCTCTATGTATTTGCCCCATTCCATTATTTCTGCCCTGTGCTTTCTCTTTTTTCGGCATCTTATTCTCCGTCCTCTTCCCTCAGCTTGCTATGCATGCATTCAGTCAGTCACGGCTGAAAATAATCGCTCGGCACTACATTTATTGACACGGTGTGATGGTGAAACTCAACGAACCGACTTGAGGTGACAGAGACCACTAGGGAGCTACAAAGAACAAGACTCCAAATCATTGACATTTTGTCTTGGGATGTTTGGTGGAATTTATTAGGAGATGGAGATCTTTGATAATGATTACAACTGGGTGTTTTACAGCTTGTTATAGTACAGTTAACTAGATTTTTGTAGAAAATATAAGTAAATATAAAAAGCTTGCTAGGGTGCAAGGTCATTTTTGGGAATTTGGTAGTTCTGGGTGGTCTCTAGGAGGTTGGATGCTTCAAGAGATCACTATGGTTTTGCTAATCAACTGCTAGAGCAATCTGGAAGTTGGCTAGTGTATTGCTAGGCCATTATAACAATGTTCTGGATACTTTGCAATTGCAATGATGTTCTTAGCTTCATTCTTACGTTGATGACACTGTTGTATTTGTCTTTTAACCAGATTCTTCCAGTGCCTTGGGGCGTCTGTTGGCCTGTGTAGATAAGGTGAATTCTTGGATGTCTGCTAACTTTTTGAGTCTTAATGATTTGAAAACTGAGATCATTAAATTTGGTCCTTCTGAAATGAGCTATACGGCTGGAGTTAACTTGGGAACACTGAGCCCTTTTAGGAAAAAATCAAGTAAGAAACTTGGGTTTGATCTGTGATAGTGCTTTAAAATGTAACTCTCAAATTAGTGAAGTTAGGGTTAGGGTTAGGGTTAGCTAAATTTAGCTTCTATCAGTTAAGAATGATTAGTAAGATCAAGCCTTTCTTAGCAAGTATAGACTTGGAGAAGCTTAATTCATGTTTTTATTGTTCTGGGCTTTTCTCTAGAGCATTTCTATGATGTTAGGAGAAATGTCTTGATTGTTGCTAGGGTGATTTTCCATTTCCATCATTTATGTCTACAGAATAAGACTTATTTACTTAGTGTTAAGGTTTGTTTAAATTACTGCTAATATTATCAGTAAGAATAATGATACTTTCCCTAGCACACACCATTAACAGTCTGATATTTGCTGAAATGTCTAATGCATTTCAAAGATGTTACCATCGAATATCCTTTCACACAAATGCTCTACAGGTGGCAGTTCTTCAAATAATCACTGTTGATCTATGTGTAATGGCTAGATTGTGCTAAGTGGATCCCTGCCCAGATCTCTCTGTGAGCTGATGGACTTCTGTGGATCTGCACGTTAAGGGTTATATTAAGGCTTTTGCAGGGAAGCCAAAATCGTTAGAGAGATTGGCAGCTGGTGAAGACAGCCTTTCCAAACATACCCTTAAACCTTTCTCAAGCCCTTCAGCAAACCAAATCAAGACTCTGATCGATTTACTCTGGTCAATTACAAGCAATTAGCAAGACTGCGCCGGTGTCTTTCATATCCACTTAGGTGGCGAAGTAGAAACAGAGGGCAATCCTGGTTTACTAATGCTGTACCTACAAATCAAACGTTCAAAGCAGCAAACCTGTCAATCTTGTTGCCCTGAAAAGCTCATTATACACTGAATGGCTTTCAAGTATATGCCAGATATCTGAGGAGGAAAAGGCACTGCTTGAATCCCCCATTTGCTGTGGTGCACTGATTTGACGGTTATCCTTTCTTCTGTTTAATGATCTTGACACTGAGCCGAAGCATTGTGACCCGTGCCTGGGGCAGAAGGTTGCATTTACTGACACAAACCGGATACACTCGGAGCAAATGCAGTCGTGCAATTGTCCAATCCTAATCGATCGCTGGCTGCACACCTGACGTATCTCTGTTGTCTATGGGGAAAATGCATGCACATTCCTCTTTCAGAGGAACAGAGAAAAAAAGCCTTAGAGAACAAAATAAAACCTGTCAGTTCCTTTGTGGCTTTCAAGTGCAATGCAAAGTGTGGTGGTGAATACAGCTGGCATCTAATAACAGACTGTTTCCTTCACAACCAATAATTTCTAGCATTGCGCTGTAACCTTTGATGCTCATCTAATAGTTTACATGCATAGTTAAAATTCTAAGTGCAACTGACAATGCAAAAGGCTGTCTGTGTAATTAAACTCAATATTTCACCATAAACATGAAACTACTGTAAAGTACAAAAGACATTTAAATCTAAATCTGACTTATCAATCCATACATTTTACATTTTGTCTGGCCTTTGAAATGTATTGACATGACCATGAATGGCAATATTTCATTTTATTTAGAACATTTTATTTATTTCAGTGATATAAACCTCTTAAGGCACTACATCTTGGCCTTAAAGTAAGGAAACATCTTGACAGTAAAAAAGAGTCAAGCCACCTCAAGCTGTACATTTGCTACCAGGAGACAGCTCACTGTAATGTACCACCACTGTCATTGTGCTCTTCAGTACCACGAACAGAGCCTTTCCAAGTTTCTTATCCTGTAATACTTCACAATTCTCCACTCACAGTTCACCTGCATTGCTATACATATTTTAACTTAGAATATAATAGTATGTACAAAAGATAGTTAGTTGCAATTACTCTGTGGGGATTTTTGTTCACTCTTTCAGCAGGTTACATCATTATGCCAGTCGGTGTCAACACATGTGTGAGTTGTTCAACCGATTTACTCAAAAACACGTATTCCATCATAAATGAATCATGTGATTGTCTTTGAATCATTCACTGAACCAAGTTGTTCAATCCAAACAAGTGTCTTTATGTGCGAGTCAATGAATCATTCATTTAATATGTTCATTCAAAACACTGCTACATTCAGGAAACAAACATGAAAGAGTAACAAAACATACATTCATTTGTAGTGGTGCTGTGCTTTATCTTTGGAATTATTCTTGTAGAGGGAACAAAAACAGGAATCTAAGGGTGAAAAAAAAAAAATCTAAACATTGAGAAAGTTGCCTTTGAAGTTGTCCAAATGAAGTTCTTAACAATGCATATTACTAATCAAAAATTAGGTATTGATTCATTCATGGTAGGACATTTACTAAACCTTTGTGGAACATAATCTTCACTTAATATCTTAATGATTTTTGGCATAAAAGGAAAATGTATAATTTTGACCCATACAGCATATTTTTGGCCATTGGATACAATTCAAACTCTTGTTGTTTTTAAAAGCAGTAAAGCAGAAAAAATATGGTCAGAACTTTGAATAGGAAACCAGTTAAAAATTTAGGTCTGTTTTTTATATGAAAATGGAATTAAAGTTTCTTGATCAGAAAGAAATAATTATGATTATTTATTTATTTTTTAAGATAAGGTTAAAAGTTCATTTTGGACCTTAAGCGTAAGCATCTCTTCATGTGAAACGACCACCGCAGAACATTAACACAGTTTGTTTATAACAAACAGTTAATGGAGACGGCACGTTATGGTGCCTGGAAAGAACTTGGCACTGACAAAGGCCAAAGCCGTTTGCATCAGCAAGTAATCGGCGCTCACTCTTATAAGCAGGCTGGAGCAACAGTAATTGTTAGCTTAGTGGACAGCTTTTCCTCTCTCTCTTCTCTCAGTGGAGTCTGCCCAGACAAGATAAGTGGGAGTCTCGTAATTGTAAAAAGTCCTCATCTCTCCAAGTCTTTAATAATGGGCTTGTGAAAGCCTTTGCTCATTAAGCAACCCTTGTTTCTCTCTCTCGCTCGCTCTCTTTCTCTTTATAGCAACGGGGGATGCTTACATTAAAAGTATCCTCAGAGCCAAATGCCATTCCATAGACAAGAAAAAAAAAAGATTTATCTTTTGTCTTTCAAAAAAAGGGGGAATTAAGAAGAATGACATATGCAAATTCATTGATTAGAGTTGCTTTTAATTCCATAATTGTTCTGGTTAATCATAAAAGTCCAAAAATAACCATTAATAATAACAAAAAAAACATTTAATTATTTATTATTGAAATGTAAAGCCTGAAAATAAAACAATGTAAAATAAATATATGTTTTTCTCTACTAATTTGTAGGTTGTCAAATTGGAGAAGCACAATCCATCAAGCATGTAAAAAAAAAAAAAAAGATTTTTGAAAGAAAAAACATGTCATCTCTCATCATTCAAGTAAACAGCCTTCTAGGTTAAAATAAAATTTTAACTCAGAAATTAGTGGTATTTTTCACAAAAATTAGCACAGTGGATTATTTTGAAGGAGAAAATCGGAAAATGTATTTTATGTGTTAAATGAATTGTAATAAATCAGTTTTATTTACAACTTAGAAAAAATATCTTTACAGTGTAGTTGTTCTGAAGTCATATGATGTGTAAACGTGGGTCATTACTTACAGATTATCTTCGAGTGATTAAGACAAGAATAATATATAGGGAAACATTGCTGTATTTTGCATCGCGAATTGTGTTAGATCACAGCAAGATCTATTATAAACCTGCATAAAAGAACCCCAAGTGTAGGATGAAGAAAACAAATGCAAGAACGCTAAGGGGAATGATTTATGTGGTGCCATAAGCCATTTGCAGTTTGGCCTAATCCTTCCTGGTTGGAATTTGAAGTTGTCACAAGTCAAAGAGGCTTTGAATACTAAATGCATGGATTACTGCAGGATGTATGAGAAAGGTTGGAATACATGTGCTACGTAATTCGTGTAATACGCCGAGCAAGGCTTTCATCAGCAGGATGACAGCTACAGCCCCGCAGAGTTCTTCCTTTTTCCCCCTAAGAATACATCCTTCATTTCTTACTTTTCTCTTCTCTACTTGATGCTCACTTCCTCCAATTATCTCGCTCTCTTCCTCTTCTCTTTATATAGCTCTCTTAACCTCATTCTCAAGCCATACAGGAATGTTGCTCTGTAGTAGGAAAGAGAGGTCAAAGCTGCTTCCGTCAGCCAAGATGCTCTTGCTGAGGCTCGAGCATCAATCCCTGGCAAACTAGATTAAAGGCATAACTCATCATTCCTGCTGGCAGGCATATGGACTGAAGAGGCCTAGCCTTCGGATGCACTGCCATCATTTCTCAATCCCGTAGAAGAGAATGACCCCCTCTCATTTTTCCTCATCTCTGTTTCTTTGAGCCGAGGAAACGTCGCTCCAGTGGTATTTCTTCCAGTGCTCCACGGAAACCTTGTTATGGAGGATTGTGTAAATCCGCGGTTATCATAGAAAGGCATAATTTACCAGATTTACCTTTATTATTCATGAGAAAACCTTGGGTTTTAGTGTAAATAGTAATTTTGCTGTCAACGTATGTTCCTGTAAACTTTTATTTATTTATTCATTGCTTTATGACAGTTGTCACATTATACCGCATGCTGGTTGCATATATGTTGAATTATGTATGTTTGCATGTTAAATTAAATAACACGTAAGGAATAGTTCACTCAAAATTTTTCTAAAAGTTTTATTCTTTGTGGAAACAGATTTGGAAAAATGTAGCATTCCATCACATGCTCAGCAATGGATGCTCTGTAGTGAATGGGTGCCGTCAGAATGAGAGTCCAAACAGCTGTTAAAAACATCATAATAATCCACACCACTCCAGTCCATCAGTTAACATCTTGTGAAGTGAAAAGCAGTGTTTGTATAAAATAATAATAATAATAATAATAATAATAAATAAATAAATGCATAAAAAAAATTATTCTAATGCAGTAACATTAAGACATTTTTAAGTGTGACCTAACAGTCCAAATACTTTTGCATCCTGCATGTACGTTGAGTGAACAGCAACCAAAGAAACGAATGTAATTAATCTTGTCGTTTCACATTTCTGACCAGTGTGCAGTTTTACCGATTATGTCCATCAAGCACTTGCTACCATCCAAAAGTCTGAGGCTTTAATAAATCCTCTCGAATGCCTGGGAGATGAGAAGACGTCTCAGTGTTTCCATCCTGAGGCCTGGCATGAGTCTCTTTCTGTGTTTTTCTCCAGAGACGGGTCACCAGTGGTGTAGTAGCCGTCACTCTTCGTGTTTGTGTGTTGAAAGGCATGCGGTAGGTGTTTGGTTCAATAGGAGGAGATGATGTGAACAAGCTAAGAGCGATCTTTCAAATATGGTGGATGTTTTCCGGGTGAGTAGCAGAAAAATAGGAGGGAAGTGAGAAAAAATGTCAAAATGCATTTCGTGGCCCGTTGCCTGCAGTGAAACTGCTCTGACAAGAAGTGACATGAGATGTTGGGGTTTTGGTTTCATAATATTTACTCTCGAAGTGCTGGAAAGTATTTATTTAGAAACTGTTAATTTTTCACATTTAGATCCTTTCAGTCAGGTTCCAAATTATGAGGTGGAAGGAAACACAGGGATGTCTAAAACGAAAGTTTTGTGGAGTAAAAGTGGAATGTGTATTATCCTATTTAGGGCTTCCAAGTGATACAAAATTAACTGCAAATCAGCATGAAGTAAGAGAATTGTATTCATTCATTTGTAAGTAAGTAAGTAAGCAAGCATTAGGATTTTTTCTTTCACCTGTAAGATTGTTACTGGTCTTTTAATTATATGATTTAATTTAATGATTATTTAAATTCATACAGGTGAAATAATAATTAGTAGTAGTAGTAGTAGTATTAATAATAATAATAATAATAATATTAACTATAGATAGATAGATAGATAGATGTTTAGATAGATAGATAGATATATGCTGTTCTTCTTCTACTACAAAATGCTGTAGAACAGTGAATAAAAATGCCAAATAGGATGCACCTAGAGTATTATCTTTTTTTATTAAAGGCATAGTATTAATAATAAAATGCACTGGGCTTTTGAGGTTCAGCTTAAGAGCAAAGGAGCTGCTGAGTTTTGCATTAAAATATGCTTAATTATTCCATTGTGAGCATCCACATCCTATTTTTACATCAAAACCCACTGCTGTTGCACTTTATGCTCTCCGTCCAGAGCCCCCCAAACACCCAAAGTGTCTTAAAGATGCCGAACCCGTTATGATCTGACAGTGGAGTGTGACGGATGACTTCCTGCGAGCGGCCGGTTGGAGACCCACTCGGCGAGGTAAACTGAGCTCAGTTGCAGCCGGCTGTTTTAACGGTTTCATCAGTCGTGTCAAAGCTTGGGCTGGGATCAGAGAGACGGATCAGATCTGAGCGCCGCCTGAGTCACATCTCTTCAAAAAGGCCTCAGTGTTCTTCCTTTCCCGCCGTACACACAGACACACACACTTTGTGTTCATAGTAGAGGACTAGGACAGTTTGGGTCGGTGTGGGTGTGTTTAAGTCGAGCCGTGTGGGTGTTTAGAGCGGCTGGAGCACTAATGAGGGCATATAACGAGGACGATTTGCTTGGTTGGAAGGGAGCGGAAGATTTTCAGATAAGAAGAGTGGGTTACTACACCTGCTTGTAGTCGCCTAGCTTCTCTTTTGCACTCTTGTTGGAGGTGAATGTGCCGTCATTTGGCTTTTGAAATCCTCTGTGTGGTCGTGGATCAAACATGGCGATGTCAATTACCATATAATGATAAATGATGTCCGTGAGCATCTGAAAGCTCAAAAAGTAAAAAAAAAAAAATTAAGTGAGCAGAGCATAAAAGGCACTGTGTGATGATGGTGGTGGGTGACACACTTTAATCTCTGCACTGTTCCTGCTTTTTCCCTGATGGTTTGTTGTTTTGTTGTTTTAAGTGATTGAGTAGTGTCTAGAAATTCTACAGAAAAAGTTTCATTTAATTTGTGCCATGGTTGAAGCTTCGTTCCATATGATAATACGGGTAACTAGTATTTTACCAATCAAAAGTTTGGGAGCGGATATTATTATTATTTTTTCTTGAATTTTCAGCAATCGCATAAAGACAAAATATCAAAAAGAATGCTGTTTGTTTGAAATTTCTGTTTATCATATGAAAATGATTTCTGAAGGATCGTGTGATACTGAAGACTGAAGTAATGATGTTGAAAATACATCTTTGATAAAACTAGATGAGTAAAGTTTGTGTACAAACTTTGAAGTTGGCTTGAGAAATCCAAGCCTGAAATTATTAAGCAGCTGTAAAACCTTGAAGTTTAAAAGTTGAGATGATGATAGCGTCTTCCTAGCATGATTTAACACATTAGCTGCATCCCAAACTGCATACTTATGCACTATTCTATGACATTTTGTAGTATGAAGTGTGAGTAGTTTGATCACACTGAAAATTCCAGAAAGAAAAGGTACATTTTTAATGCCCAAATGATGCACTTAAACAAGTCTGGAATGTTGAACACTTAATGCACTCAACTGTCACAGCTTTAATTACATCACAAAGGACGAGGGGCTATCAGACTCCAGTTAGTAATGACAAACTAACTTCATAAAATTCATATACTACATGGTTGAGTACACTGTGTATAGTGTGTCATTGGGGCGCAGTTATTGTATCATTGTTGATTTAACATGTTGCTAGCATGTTTAAGCATGAATAACATGTTGCTACCATGTTGCTAGCATGTTTTAGCATAAACAAGATTTGTACATGTTTCTAGCACAATTAGCACATTGTTACCATGTTGCTAACATGTTTCTAGAATGATTAGGTTGATGTTGGTATTTTTCTAGCATGTTTTAGCATCATTAGCATTTTTTATCATAAACAATTTGTTGACATGTTTCTAGCATGATTAGTGTGTTGTTACAATGCTGCTAATATATTTCTATGATGATTATCATGTTGTCGGCATTTTTCTAGCATGATTCACATTTTCCTAGCATGATTAGAATGTTGGTAGCATTCTGCTAAAATGTTTCTAGTTTATTTTTATTTTATTTTTTTTATTTTTTTTTTATTTTTTTTTTTGCATGCTGTTAATAATGTTTCTAGCATGATTAGTATGTTTTGTGCATTTTTAAAATAATTTGCATGTTGCTTGCATTTTTTTACAATCATTAGCATGTTTTACCATGATTAGCATATTGCTAACATTACAGTTTTAAATAGTTTGGAATAAATAGTTTTGGTCATCTGTTGAAAATCGTGAGTCCAGTCAGTTAGAAAAGATAAAACAACCTAAGTCAGGCTAGTTTGTTGGATGAAGTTTGAAAACTGGAGGAGGAGTAGAGACAGTCCCAATTTAGTCTAAAATATTTTTATTTCTAAAATATTTTTTATTTACATTTTCAAAGAGAATTTCACACTGCTTGTTTCCTATTTTTTTATGGAAATAAGAATAAAATATTTCATCAATAATAATTAGATATTTCACACTGTATATATGTCGATATATGATTATTATTTATACTTTTTTTCAATATTTTTATATGTTTAAAAATATGAACACATATATTGCGGGATTCTATAAGTATTGCTGCTTTTGTTGTTGTTGCAAAATTATTTAGAAGTATAAAGCCAAATATATGTAATATACAGTTATAAAAGGTATTTGGATTTTAGGTTATCGTAATTCTACAAACATTCAGATTTGAATTGGAATTCTGCATTCAGGAAAGGAATTTTTTTTTTCTTCATATAATAACAGCTTATTTATAAAACACAAATGCTTTTATGTGCACTGGCATTGACCCACACAGAGACTCTCGAAGTGTCTGTCCTTCAGAGCAGTGCTTTCCATTATGGATGATGTCAGATAGTAGAGCTAAATGTGCTGGAAGTGTCGGCCTGCATTTGTACGACTGCCGCAGCGTGAACGCCATCATGAACAGTGACCGCAGCAAACTGTCTGACTGGAGCAGCAGCTGATGGCTGGAAAATGTGTCCTCAGGGGCCACTGATGGATCACTCAGCATCAGCGGCCTCTAGACATATAAAGACAAGCTGTCCTGCACTTCCACATTACTGTTTTAACTTTCAAAGTTATGCACAGAGCTACTCATTCTTTATGATGACTGTTTTCTAATCATAAATTCATAAATAAACATGTAACAATGGGAATGATATAATGATATATATTTGAAAATTTACTTAAAAAGTTTGGGGTTGGTAAGTCTTTTCTACTCAACAAGGCTGCATGTATTTGATTTTTTAAAAAGAAATACATATTGTGAAATATTACTACAATTTAAAATATCAAATGTAATTTATTCCTGTGATTAAACCTGAATTGTCAGCATCCTTACTTACAGTCTTGATTTACATGATTCTTCAGAAATCTTTCTCATATGTTGATTTTTATCAATGTTAAAAACAGTTGTGCTGCTTCATATTTTTGCAAAAAAAAATAAAAATAAATAAAAAACATTCTTTGAATGGAGATTTCAAAAGAATGTTTATTTGGAAAGTAATTAATTTATAACAATTATCTTTACTTTCACAATTGCTGAAAAAAAAAAGTAAAAAAAAAGATTTGCTGTCACACTTCACAGGGCAGAAGGAACAAGGAGACGCTGGAGAATTCATGAAATGACAGTCTTTAATAATCCAAAGGGGACCATACAGCACATGGAAGACATTCACAATACCGGACACTGAACTAAGAACAGGGAACATAATTTATGAACATGACAGGGAGAGGGGATGATGACACACACCTAAAATCAGTACAAATAAACGAGGAACAAATGGAGTTAAATTAACACAACGGACAGGAACAGGAAGAACCAAATATGGGCATGGGAACACATGGGAGCAAAACACACACAGAACATGCAGAGTCTAACAGATGTGAACTTCTGAACTAATTATTCATTGTGATTATTTATCTCACATTGGTGTTTCTAATCATTTTGCATGACCATCAAAATCATTCTTTACAAAAACTTTATATAGTGTGTGTGTGTGTTCCATTACTAAAGAAGTATCTCAACCTTCCTCTCCTGTCATTCCTCTTTCAGTGTATTTCCAGTGCTCCCAAGCCTCTTTCTGATACTATTTCTGAGAAAGTTTTTGAAGATGAGCTTTCAGAGGTCAAGGAAACTCATTTTATTCACATTTTCTTTAGTTTTTCTTAATCCCCGTTCAAAAAACAAAATAATGATTATTTCATATTTTTATAGCATCAGTGAGAAAATAAAAAAGAAACACTTTAAGTGTAAAACTTCATTAAAATTAAAAGCATTTTCATTTGCATGCTCAAAAGAGACCCCCTCTGTACTAATGCTACTGATTCACTGCTCTCCTCCCTCCACACACACACACACACACACATTCAGTCTTTCTCTTCAGCAGCCGGTACATGCTCAACTGAGCTGAATTTGCATTTACAAATTGCGGCTGCTGTTTCCTGCCTTCGCTGCATCTCAAACTCCCCTTTTCCCTCCCACGAGAGGATTTCCAAACACTCTATATCTTTCGCTCACACTGGATGAATAAACCCATGTGTAAATATGTCGCTGCTTGGCACCTAAATCCTTAGAATTATTTCTTTAAAGGTGCAAATCACCCAAAAACATTTATTTGTTTTAAATTTTATTCCTCCATTGGAGAAATTTAGCTTAATCCACTCCACAGATTATAAAATAAGCACCATAAAATATGTCCATGTGACTGGTGCTATATTCTGTATATGTTTTCTGCACACAAAGATATCATATGGCTTCAGAATAATTGAAATATGTATTTTTTTATACTCTTTTAATGGTGCTTTTTCTATTTTTGGAGCCTTACAACCCCTGGTTATTGATTCGTTTCGTTGTATAGAAACAAGCATGCAAATTCTGCTAAACGTTGCTTTTTGTGTCTGATGAAAAAGGTTTGGGTGATATGATGACTGTGCATTGCTTGTTTTACCATGTCACTTTGTGAAATATATATATATATATATATATATATATATATATATATATATATATATATATATATATATATATATATATATATATATATATATATATATATATATATATATATATATATCAGAGGTCGCATATATATATATATATATATATATATATCATAGGTCGCAACAAGAGGTTAAGTGTCTTGCTCAGGGACACATTGGTGTCTCACAGTGGATTCAAACCCCGGTCTCTCACACCTAAGGCATGTGTCTTATCCACTGGGCTAACACCACCTTTGACTTATGATGCAAAAATGGACAATTATGAAATAAAATGTGTGACCATGGATCACAAAACCAGTCTTAATTAGCACTGGTTTATTTGTAGCAATTGACAACAATACATTGTATTGGTCAATTATTATTATTATTTTATTTTATGTAAAAGAAATCATTAGGATATGAAGTAAAGATCATGGTCCATAAATATATTTCGTAAAATTTCCTACTGTAAATATATCAAAACTTAATATTTGGTTAGTAATATTCATTGCTAAGAACTTCATTTGGACAACTTCAAAGAAATTGTATCAATTTTATTTTTTATTTTTTTCACCCTCAGATTCCAGATTTTCAAATAGTTGTATCTCGCCCAAATATTCTCTTATCCTAACAAACCGTACATCAATGGAAAATAATTTTTATTCAGCTTTCAGATGTATAAAACCCTTGTGACTGGTTTTGTGGTCTAGGGTCACATATTGGAACGAGTGAAAAATACTCTTAACAAGGTGTCTAAACCACACTGGACCCCATTGACTTTCATGATGTTGTGCTTTAGGTTGAGCATGAGTGTGAGTAAAAGTTTCATTTTGGGTGAACTATTCATTTAATAACTTGATGAAACTTTAAGAAGATGGACATACTGGTTTCAAATATGTCTTTTTTACACCGTTTATTTAAGCAGAACTGGATTCTAATAAACATGCCATCATTTTTTGTTCGTCATTGTCTTGCAGTATCTCTCATTTCCTTACAGCAGATTCCATGTCTCTGATTCGCTCTGTTCTTGCTGTCAGTGCTGAAAGCATTTTAACTACTCAGTGGCTCTAATCACTGCAGGCGCGCGCACAGACATGAAAGGTGAGCGCGGTGAATGCGTCACACAGCGAGACCCATGCTGACGCCCCAAAGTGCACAGCGAAGGCGACTGCCTCCACTTCAAACGGGTCTGGGGGCTTTACTCTCCTGCACCGTCGCATTTCACAGCGAAAAGACATTTCCTATGAATCTAAATTGCTTCTGAACTACTTTAGCTTGAGGTGGAGTTGAATGCAGTGGGAGGTTTCACTGCATGAAGTACTTTAACTCAGAAGTCAGGCGTAGGGGTTTGGCTTCGGGCGCAGCGGCTGTAAAGACAATACTGACTTTGCCGACACACTGCTAAAGTGGCTCTGACTAAACCACACTGGGTGTTCTCATCGCCTCCCGAAACATGCATGAATGGAAATTAAAGTAGTTGGAGGTGTTTTAACACAAAAGAAGATGTTTTGAAAAATGGCTAAGTGGTGGGTTTTTTCCGTACAATGAAGGTCAGTGGAGTCTGATGTTTTTTTGGACTCCAGCATTCTTCAATAACAAAAGCCACACAGCTTTGAAATTGCATGAGGGTGAGTAAGTGAAAACAGGATTTTCTTTTTTTTTTCAAACTATCACTTCAACGGCAGTTTGTATTTCACATTTCAAAAGAACACTTGCTCCTTTATATTAACTCTGATATATTAGTATATTAAAATTTGTTAAATCACTCTGTAATTAGATGTTGTAGGCAACAGCTGGTGGCAGAGTGAAAACAAGCAATTAGTCTGATTTAGAAAATTCAGAATTTCTGAAAAAAATAAACCAGTGCTTGAAGTGTAGAAAGCAAGTGCTGTAATTGTATAATGTCTGGTTAGTTAGTTTATGAAGTAGTTACTAGAGTGAATGGGTGGCTGCTAGTGTATTCTACACTGAAAAAAAAAAGATTTTTTTTTAAGGTAAGTGGTTGCAATCAATTGTTTAGGAGGTTGTTGAGGTGTCAATTGGTTTCTAGCATGTTCTGGGTAGTTCCTAAGATATTCTAAGTGGTTGTGTGGTGTCCTGAGTGGTTTTTAGAATAGTCTAAGTGGTTTCTAGGATGTTCTAAGTGGTTTTAGAGTGTTTTAAGTCTGTAGTCTTGCTTACAGTCACAAGTAAAAGTGTGATATTATATGGTGGCCAAAATTATTAGAACACTAGTGCTGCAATTAAAAACTGAAAAATGCTGCCTTCGGAGGACGCATTCCAAGGTAGGAAGGCACCAAGGCACGTCCGAATTCAATGTTAGCTTCAATTCCTGTCTTCTGAAATGCCTTCATCTGGCTGATTTTTGAAGGCAGCATAGATGTATCCTTCACTGCCTTTGATGTGTCTAAAAGCTGCAGTCGATGGTCATTTCTAGCGAGAAATTAATGTTGCAGTAATTACATATTTACTTAGTTATCACCAAAGCTCTCTATATTACACTGCCTCAGAAGTCTATCCAAAATCTGTTTCATGAGATGCCTTTGTGCAAAACGCTGCCTGTAAAGTCATTTCCTCATAAGCAAGTCAGCTGCCTAAGTTTTTGGATGCAGCCTACTACTTTCAGCATTTAAAAATGGTTTTAAGTCTTTTGCCGTCAGTAGAAAAAAATCTGTTCACATTTCCAAATGTTTGCTATTAATTGTAATAATCCAGTGAGATTTTTGTTTGCACAAGGAGTCTGACAGCAGCCAGTGCTCCAGACAGAGATCTGATCTGATCATCATCAGTCTGTCTGGAATAACATGAAGAAACAGAACAAACTGAGACAAACTCAATCCAGAAGAACTGTGGCAATGTCTCCAAAATGCTCCAAGAAAACTACCTGCAAGGCTACCTTAAGAACAATGCTCAAGTGCACCTAAGATAAAAGCTGCTTTAAACGCAAAGGATGCAAAATAGTTTTTGTTTGTTTTATCCTGATGCATTCTAACATCTGAAGACAAACAAGGCTTTATGAAATTCTCCGAAGATGTGTGAAGCTTGATGTTCCCAGGGTCCAAATGTGGCTGGAGTATGAAAAGAGCAATGTGAGTTCAGATGCTTTGTTTCCAGGATGATGTATCCTGCGGCTCATTGTGAGCGATTCATTCCGCAGCAGACAGGGATTGTCTCACATTCCGGAATATCATTCTGAAACGTCATGAGGTTTTATCTCACTTTGGTCCATGTTTCACTCTGGCACAGAGTCCAGTGAAACCAGCTGTCTGAAGTGTTGGTGTTTTGATTGGTCCAGTTTTGCTGCAGGCAGTACAATCACTGACAAAACAAATCAGTGACATCAAAAACAGAAAGAGAAAGAAAAATACCCATAATTCCTGATTCAACCATGGAAAAGAAGACAGATTCTGCTACAACAAACACTGATATGCTGTACAATGAAATATGTAATATGGAAGCCGTTTCCATCACTATTTGCATATTTTTATTTCACAATTCTAATGTTTCTTGGCACAATTCTGATTTAGTTTTCAACAGTTCTGAGAAAAAGCCATGGTTATGAAATATAAACTGAGAATTCTGAGTTTACTTTTCTTCCCATGGAATGAAATTGTTTTAAAAATTAATTGTGACTTTTTATCTCTGAATTCTGACTCACATTTGAGACTTTATATATTTTTTATTTCACAATTCTGAGAAATTCTCTGCAGTTCAGAGTTAATGTCTTGCAGCGATTTTATATCTCACAATTGTGGATACCAGTTTAATCTTGGAAGAATTTGTTTGAGAAACGTTTGACTTCATGTTGAAATCTCTGACTTGCACTTAGGCCCGTCTGAGCACAGCTTGAGTCAAAATATTTCTGAAAAAGTCTCCATTGCATACCTCATTGCTGAGAAACAATCGAGATATAAATGTTTCTCCTTCCTTTTAGGATGCCATTTGAAAGTTCTGCCAACTTTTCTCCACTTTTATTGACAGTCTAAGGCTCATGCTGTGGGTCTTCATTGTGCTTTAAAGTTAAAAGACTGTCATTTTGTCACAGTAATTATGAGGACAAACAATTACAGCATCCCGCTGACGAAACAGTGATGCCAATCAAGAGGTACGTGGGCAAAAGACCTATTTTTGTGTTTTCCTCTGCTCTGTCTTTATTTGTTTTAGCACCTCCCCATCATCACGATTCTTTCTGACTATGTTACTCAGCGGCGGCTCTTCCAGAAGCAAGTGGGAGCAGAATTAAAATGAGAGAGGAAAACTCATCAGTGAGCGAGAAGGGGAGATCAAATACGCCAATCAAGAGATGAGGGTATGTGCATGAGTTTGCAAGTGTGTGCAGTTCTGCTGATAAACAAACTCGGCCATTAAAAACAGGACCTTGTTGTTGCATTTCTGAATTCAAGTACTGCTGCAGTAGAGATAGACATTTTATGTCCCACTCTAAAATTACCTACACTACTGGAACACATACACCCGAAAAAAAAAAAAGAAGAAAAATCACAAATAACTACAAAGAAACAGAAATCAACATACCAAAATAAATGGGAAATGCTGAAGTAGAAAGACTAAAATAGTATTACTTTCAAGATGTATTCCAATATTAATTATTTGTTTTTAAGTATTTATTTATTTATTTATTATTCATTCATTCATTTTCTTCCCTTTTTAGGGGAAAATCTTTTTTTACTGTATGATATCTACTGTCTGTATGATATTAAAGGACCCTGGATTGAAGAAAATGCTTTTTAATGGATGTTTGCTAAAATTCTTAAGGAAAGTTATTCTTGGCATATTTTAAATACAGTATTGTTTTAAAAAATATTTTATGTTCACCAAGGCTGCATTTATTTGATTGGAAATACAGTAAAACATTCATGTTTTGAAAAATAATTTTCATTTAAAATAACTGTTTCCTGTATTTTATAATACAAATTATTCCTTTGCTCAAAGCTGTATTTTCAGCATCATTACATCAGATCCTCCGGAAATCTTTTCTGATTATTATCAATGAAAAGATGAAAAGATCTGTGCTGCTTAATATTTTTCTGGAAACCGTGATTCATTTTATTTTTCTGGATTCTTTGATGAATTCAAAAGAACAGCATTTATTTGAAAAACTGTCCTTTTTGATTGATTTCATGCATCCATGCTGAATGAATATGATAGCAGTGATAGTTATAGATAGATATATCACAGTATTGTCAGTCTGGTGTTTTATATTGTTCAAACAACATTTAAGCGGTCTAAAGTCTTGCCAATTCACTTAGTGCCAAATATTTTGGGAGGCTTCCCATTGCTTGCAGATGTGACCCTTGAACTTTGTAAACACTATAAATCATGTTGGCTAAAAACTGGAACTATAGCCAAAGAAATTAGGTCAGTTTTTCTATACAGCCTTCTCCATAGTTTAACATCATTTTTCAGTGAACAAGATCTGTTTTTAAATGCCAGCAAATAAAATCTGAAAATCTGAACCGGCTTCAGAAGTTCTAATATTCCTGTTATTTGTCAACTAAGCCATTCGATTCGTGGTTTGTGTGACACAGTTTTCCTTTTTTAAGTGATTTTTTTTTATTATTCTTTTAAGTGGTGTCATCTGAAGACATTCTCCATCTCTTTGTCACTTCCAAGACTAAATAGAGCCTCTGGCTGTTTACAAACACATTTCAAAACAACTGCTATCATGTTCACTTTATTGTTTCTCCGAGCAGGACCATCATCAAGCTTCAATAAAGCATCTGTCATAATATAATAAAAGCTTTGAACATTTATCCACACCACCCTGATCTCTTCATGTCTCGTTTCTTTTCTGCATATACCACTCTGAAGGAAATCTGCCGAGGAAAACACAGTCACCGTTTGAGTTTGTTTGTGTCTGAGAGAGCAGGAGCATCAAATGACAGACAATTGCATGATCATCGGCTCTGAATGCACTGGATTACAGGGTTAGAGAGCAAACTCTTGATGTCCATCAACACAAACAGCTTTGTGCAGCATCTTACAATAACATACTGTAGCCGTACCATATTACAATCATGGTATCAGATGATAAAGATGGTACTTACCTGTACAACATGGTACACGTCCCCTCAAAAAACATGGTAATACCATGGTATTATTTGATACTTAGTGTTGCATGCATTCAAACTTTATTTGTAAATAAAATGGTCTTTTTTCAGTGCTTTGTTTATGAGATTACATCAGATATAAATGAACACATAGTATGGTATTGCATACTATATGTCAACATGCTAAAATTAAACCACATTAGCAACTCCAACCGCTCACATTCTGCAGTTTGATCGCAGTGTCTCTGCTTGTAGAAATGGTTTTGCACTGCAGAATGTAGCATGGTAATATTATTAGGTGGCAATGGCTTGAATTAAAGGGCGGCATTTAATGTAATGTTTTGTTGTGGATGAAGCTAATAGTGTTTAAGCATTATTACAGCAGTGCTGTAGAGAAGGGCTTCATTCCAGTCACATAAACTGTCGAAGGAGAATCTTAAGAGTATTACGTTCTGTAGGCGCTGAGAGCGTTCAGGGAATTGGTTTTAACATACTCGCTGCTTATTATGTGTGTTGATAAAAGGTGAACACCACACGTAATTAGACCCCCTAATAAACTCAGCCTCAGCCCACTCAGTCTCACATTGCTCATTTTCCACACTTGTTTACCTCCAAACAACCTTTATCTGTGCTCCTCTCTCCTCCAGGATTAGTCAACGTCTTTTGTGTCTTATCTCAGATGCGATGTTATCAGGGCCCTGGGAAATGCCAAGGGGGTGTTTGGTATCTCTGCGGCGGCTGGCTTGATTTCAGTCTCAAATGGACAGAGTTTCCTCTTCCATTAGGAGTGAGAGCTGATACTGAACAACAACATCAGGGTCCATTGTCACCATATATCAGCCTCACTGAGGGGCCGCTCTCAGAGACCAGATCTTATCCAGCAACATGATTACAAAAATCATCTTCTTGTTATTGTCTGTATCAAACAAACACGATTTTCAGTATAACTGGCAATCTAGTAACCATTTTATTTAGATGAATTACATTACATATTGATTATGTAAGCACCTACATTTACTACAGGATACGTTCTTAAATTGTATCTGTTTTATTTATTTATATTTATTTCTAATTGGTGGTTGCTAGGTGTTCTAGTGGTTGTTAGGCAGTTGCTTGGATGTTGTAGGTGATGTCTAGGTGTTCCGGGTGGTTGCTAGGGTGATCTAAATGATTCTGGTGGCAAAGAGGTGGTTACAGTAATGTTCTAAGTGGTTTCTAGGGCATTGCTAGATGGTTTTTAGGTGTCTTTGTTGATTACTAGTTGTTTACTTAGATGTGTTAGATGGTGTCTAGGTGTTCTGGGTGGTTAGTTACTATGGTGATATAAATTAATCGGGGTCGTAGCAAAGTGGTTACTACAATGTTCTAGGTGGTTTGTAATGCAGTGCTACTGTAAGTGGTTGTTTGGTGTTCTGGATTGTTGCTAGGGTGATCTAAATGATTTGGCTGGTAGTGAGGTGGCTACAACAATGTACTAGGTGGTTTCTAGGGCAGTGTTAGGTGGTTTCTATGTGCTCTGATTGGTTACTAGGTGGTTACTTAGATGTTATAGGTGGTTGCTAGGTTGATCTTAATGATTCTGGGTGAGAGTGAGGTGAATGCAACAATGTTCTCGGTGGTTTCTAGGTCAGTGCTACTGTAGGTGGTTGCTAGGTGTTCCGGGTGGTTGCTAGGTTGATCTTAATGATTCTAGGTGAGAGTGAGGTGAATGCATCAATGTTCTCGGTGGTTTCTAGGTCAGTGCTACTGTAGGTGGTTGCTAGGTGTTCCGGGTGGTTGCTAGGTTGATCTTAATGATTCTGGGTGACAATGAGGTTGCTACAACAATATTTTTATGTGGTTTAGAGGTGTTCTGGGTGGTTAAAAAATATTATAGGTAGTTTCTACGTTGAATAAGGTGTTCTAGGTGGTCACTAGGTGGTCTCCTAGTGTTCTGGGTTGTTGTTATGGTGATCTAATTGATTTTGGTGACAGTAAAGTGGTTACAACAATGTTCTAGGTGGTTTCTAGGCCAGTGCTACTGTAGGTGGTTGCTAGGTGTTCCAGTTGGTTGCTAGGTTGATCTTAAAGATTCTGGGTGACATTGGGGTTGTTACAACAATGCTCTATGTGGTTAATAGGTGTTATAGGTGGTTACAAAAATAATCTAGGTGGTTTCTATGATGAATAAGGTGTTCTAGGTGGTCACTAGGTGGTCTCTTGGTGTTCTGGGTTGTTGCTTTGGTGATCTAATTGGTTCTGGTGACAGCAAGGTGGTTACAAACAGTGTTGTAGTTGGACTCTAAGGCAGTGCTATTGTAAGTTGCAAGGTGTTACTCGTGGTAACTAAGTGGTCACTTAGATGTTCTGGGTTGCTAGGTGGTCACTTAGGTTTTTTAGGTAGTGCTTAGTTGTTCTGAGTGGTTGCTAGGGTTATATAAATGATTTGGGGTGGCAGCAAGGTAGTTACAACAATGTTTTAAGTGGTTTCTAACGCACTGGTTCTGTAGCTGGTTGCTAGGTTTTCTGGGTGGTTACTCTGAGGTTCTGATGGTTTCTAGGTGTTCTGGGCTGTTGCTAGGGTAATCTAAATGATTGTGGGTGCAGTGTGTTCAAGGTTTTAACTAGGGTGTTGGTTAGGTTGTTGCTTGGATGATCTAATGTATGCTAGAGTGTTGTGAATGGTTTGCATTATGGGTGGTAGTTACAGTGTGCCGAGTGGTTGCTAGGTGATTGTTTGGATGTTCTAGGAGGTTGCAAGGGTGTTCTAAGTGGTTCCTAGAGCATTTGCTAGGTGGTTTCTGTGGTGCTCTGTGTGGTTACTTGAATGTTTTATGTGGCAGAATAGCAAATGTACTTCATGCAACAACATTTTTTTGTCATAATCCTGTGATATTTTTAGAGCATATGCAATACAGCTCTAAAGCACGGCGTGCAGTCATAAAAAGAGTGTAACCATCAAAAACGAAGTAGATATTTAGTGATATTACTAACCTGGAAGCCCTGCAATTTTGAGTCTATTTGAGAACTCTGGAAAGCCAGTTTCTCTTATCAGGACTTCTTCAGGAGATTCCCACTGTCAGATATATTGTAGGGATGCAGTTAAGAAGGTTGAGTGGCTGACAGCAAAATACTGAGATTAGGTATTTGGAAGGCAGTTTGGACTGCTGTTATGGGGTTTGTTTCAAATACAGGTCAAGAGACAGTATATGAAGCTTTGCTCTTGCTTTTCACAGATGCCACCACTGCAATATTTCAGTGTGAAGTCATATCCAGTATGTGACTAGTTCTGGACAAGACTTACTTGGACAGAAAGAGAGGTTTGTATTGTTTTTATGTGTTGTTTATGCATGGGGAAAAAACTCATTTGAATAGTTGCACAGTCGTGTTGCTCTGAATATGTACTTTGATTCTTCTTATCTGGAAAACTGCACTGAAAAATGTCCAAAAATATACCTCTTTCATCAACATGCATCAGACAGACTGGATTGTGGTCATAACTTCTTGCATCATGTTTGTGTTGATTTGATCAAGGAGTGCAGATACACAGGAGTGTCTGGTGGATCTAGTGGATGGACTGCTGGAATGACTTTTTTCTGAAAATGTACTCACCCTCAGGCCATCCAAGATGAAGACTAGATATTTTCTTTATGGGAACAGATTTGGAGAAATGTAATATTGAATCACTTGCTCACCAATGGATTCACTGCAGTGAATGGGTGCCGTCAGTGTCCAAACACCTGATAAAAACATCACAATAATCCACTAGTAATCTACAATTTATGAAAAACAAATCCACCCCCCCCCCCAAAAAAAAAAAAAAACAGTTGTTAAAGAAGTGTTTTTAAATTTAAAGCATTGTTTCAGGCTAAAACACGAGTCCTCTATCCATACTTTCTTCAGTGAAAAAGTAATCTGGTCTGATTCAGGAGATAAATATGCACAGATAAAGCACCGTATACAAGCCAAAACAGTCCAAAACAAATCTGAACAAATATGTGGGTTGATTTTTACGTTAGAGGACAACAGTAGATGGAATTTTTCATTGGACAATGTGTTATGATTTATTTTATTTTTTTTAACAAACTGAGGGTGAGTACATTTTCAGCAAATTTGTATTATTCCTTTATAAACTATTCCTTTAAATACTCTTTAACGGGATCCTAGGCAGAGTTTCGTTGGGATAAGATAACTCACCGTAGTCATAAGCGAGCGCATTGCATTGCCCACACAATTACTGTAATTACTTTTCTTGGAATGAGAAAAAAGGCTATTTGCAAGAGCGCAGTAATGGCTGCCAATTTGCTTGTGATTTGCAAACCATGCATTTCTCTCGAAAACGGCTGCAGTCAACAACGATCGGTCACCTTAATATGCTATACTCATTTAGCCACTTCTTTGCTGAATTGGGGCTTTAGACACCCACTTCAAACAACGCGAGGATTTCTGGACAAATGGTTCTTGGTTTTGATGTCGCGTTTGGCCATTCACCATGCGTTTTAAAGACAAATAGGCTCTTTGGTCTTCCACTTGTACCATGCAGAGACACAAACAACTCTTTGAACTACTTAGCGCTTTATTTGGGTCCTTGGGTCTGACCCCCAAAATGCTGATCACAATTTCAAAAGAGTCTCTTCATCTTGACATTTGCTGCCTCCTCCTTGTAAGGACACATTAATATTGAATTCACTCCCTAATGAGTAAAATCATGCATTAGCCAACAACACTAATTAAACTCCAAGGTTTCCCTTAAAAGAATCCATGAATAAAATCAATAAAGATACTCTGGTTGGTTGAGAACTGATATTTTTAAATACTGTTTGTTTATGCTATGAATTATGTATGATTTACTAGCTGAAGTTCACTTCATAACTTTCAAACATGAGAAGTATCTGAACAAGCACATGTTCATGCTTTTTAAAACACACGTCATAATAAGAAAAGGATTTCTGCCCACGATTATTGCACAGTGCAAAGCCTAGTTAGAAATCGCACATACTGTAAGCCTAAGACAGTGATTTTTACATGTTTGATTAGCAGTCATGGTAAACGAACAGCCCTGTTCTGATTTTACTGTGTATAGCATGTATACCGAGCGCAGTATGTGATTGCAGTATATATGATTTGTGTCTGTGTGTGTTTGTGTGTGTGTGTGTGTGTGTTTGATGTGAATATCCAAATGATGTATTACCATTGGCAGAATGTGCACTATACAGCGTGCAATGCTGTAATACACAGTGAAATATTGTCGACTTGACCTTTCATTTCCAATGTGACAAATGAACCAGGAATCAGCTTTGTCTTTTTTTTTTTTTTTTTTTTTTTCAGGGTTATTATAGTTTGCTAAAATTAAAACCATTAAAAAATAATTACTTGAAATAAAGTAAATGTTAAATGATATATATATATATAATTGTATAATTAAATACACAAACTAATGCATAAATGCCGAAATAAATATTGATTTATTGATTTATTCATGTCTTCATTGATTTATTTATGTATGTATTTCTTCATTAATTTATGTATTTAATTATGTATTTATATGTTTATTGGTTGTTTCATTTATTTATTTCCTCCCTCTCTCCACATTTCATTTCCAGGGTTACGGTTGTGGGCACGTCACTCAGTGGGCGGTGTCACCTTTCAAACTCGATTTATTTGGTCTTTCTTAATTTGGAGTTTTTTTTTTTTTTTTTTTTTTTTTTTTCTTGTTTATCGCATCACAAGCTATGGTTGAGGATGGTGCAGTAAAATATCTGTTGTTAAAAGTGACCTAGAGGCATTTGTTAACTTTAACATTACTTTTTATCATGGAAGTGGCTGATAAATGATAAATGAACGAACTACTAGATAAATACATACACAAATTAATAAAAAATAAATAAATAAATGAATTAATGAATAAATAAATACATAAATAAAGAAATGAATGAATAAATAAATTGTTTAATAATTATATATTTATTTCTGCATTTATTTATGTTTAAATATTTCATTATTTATTTAAGTCTTTATTTATATATTTCAACATTTATTTAATTATTTAATTTTGAGTAATTTGGCCCTCCATATGTGTGTTCTTGTGTGTGTGTGTGTGTATAAGCTATAATATATAGAACAAAAAAAATATATGTAAATATGTAAACATAAATATTTATTTATTTATTTATTTATTTATTTATTTATTTTATTCATCAATACATACCTACATATACATTTTTGTTCAAGGATGAGCAAAACATATCAAGAATAAAGTGAGTTAATTGTGCCTTTATATTCCACATTTGCAGTTTAATCTTGTGACTTAATAATCAAAATTTTAACTATTTCTTATTATCATCTCCAAGGTGGAAACAAACTTCCATACTTCTCACTCATGATAAAAACAGACTACAATAAAAACACAGCCACCTCCAAACTCAATACACGTCCATCCTGTACACTTGATTATCTATTTTTCCATCGAGGCGTGTTTACACATCAGTCCCTTATTGTATTTCCTGATCTTATTCCATGGCCTTTTCATTTCCTGTTACCATCTTTCATTTAGTTTCATTGGGAACCAGTGTCTCTGCCAGGACCATATACAGCTCAGCGCTAAATAGCGTTTAGCAAAAGCTCACTGTTGTTGTTGTTGTTGTTCATCCCCTCCATCTTGCTCCCATGTTTGGCTGATAGTGTAGGTAGACTCCTCTCCAAGGAAATATAAGGGTTGGCAGAGAATTCATTTAATTTATTGTACAATTGATCCCATGGAGAAATGAGAGGGGATGGAGAGGGAGGTTAGCGAGCGAGGGTTAATGCGGAGGGCTGGCTCCGTGTCAAGGGATTCTGATTGGAAATAATGGTGCAAAAGTCTCAATTTGAGGCGATTACACCGAGCTGCTTTCAGATATTTCCCCTTCGTGTCAAATCTCCAGCCCTCTGTCAGCGAGGCCTATAAATAGCAGTGGGAACGGCTTACAATTCCACATTTGCTGGTTTAAAATTATTAGCGACTTCCGTTTTTCTTCGCCCAGGAATCCCGCCGAGAGCGCCAAGTAAGTGTATCTGATAGCGTTTCCAATCTCCTATCCCCCTCTCTCAGACGGTGACATTCAGAAGCGGTCAGAAATGAAGAATGTACTTTGTCATGGTTCAGTAATTACTAAGTATGGCCATAAAGGACTGGATTTAAGAGCAGCCCGCTTTGTGCCAGCTCTCCTCGGCAAGGGATTTTGTCTTTTTACTGTCAGCGACACCACAGAGCGAGGCGCTCTCGTGCAGGAATCACACCTGCTGAGTTACAGACGTGTCACCTTGGGTTGGTCTTCACAGGTGACATTTCAGAGCGTGGCATGGTGGGTAAAGCACATCAGCTCTGGCTGAAATCATCTGCCAGATGCGGGAGGAATTCACTGAGAGTTGGATCGAGTGATGCTTTGCTCAGGGGGACATTTTTTTTTTTTTTTTTGCCTTGCTTTTCAGTATAAATATCTAAACATAAAACACACACACACATTTGTTTTTTGTGAAAAGTGTGTTCATCCCATAGGCGTAATGGTTTTTATTCTGTACAAACTGTATATTCTATGGCCCTTCACCAACCCTACACCTAACCCTAACCCTCACAGGAAACTTTGTGCATTTTTACTTTCTCAAAAAAACTCATTCTGGATGATTTATAAGCGTTTTGATAATTGGGGACATGGGTTATGTGCTCATAAGTAACCCTCTCCTTGTAATACCTGTGCGTACCCATGTCATTATACAGAGTTGAGATATGACACAAAAACAAGAGCACACACACACACACACACACACACATATACACACACACACATTAAATTGTAAATTAAATAGTTTTAAGCATAAACCTCACTCATTTTTGTATGACCATGATGTCATGAGGATTAAACCTATCTCTTTTTCTATTCCACTGACACAACTAGAGTCTTCACTTAATGTTGTTAAATACTTTAAAAATATTACTGAACTAAACTTTTTATGTGGCAAAAACACTGTTTTAGTGTGTCAAGGACCTTGTACAGTGTGATTTGCAATAATTATGCAGTGGCCCTAAAAATTATGTGGACACTTAAAGAGACAGTTCACACACTTGTTTTTACCCCATTGACTTTCATTATATATAAATTAAACTTACATTTAAACAGCTCCTTAAAAATATCAGAAGAAAAAAGCCATACAGGTTTGGAAAAGCATTCCTAATTTTCATTTCTGCACAGCCTTAGTCTCCGAAGCCTTCGTAGGGTGTGAGGGTTTCTGTGCAAACATGTTTGAGTTTCTAAGGTCCACGATTAAAGAGTTTTGCAGTGGACCGGACTGATTTTCCCTCACTGATTTTAATCCCTGTGAATGATTGGAGGAGTCAGGCTTTGATTCCCCGCTGTGATTCTTTCTTTTTCCCCCATTTTCCTTCCTCAGGATTTCTTTATCGCTCGGTGCTTTGAAGTGCCCTCAAAAACCTCAGGCACATGTGGGTCAAATGAAGCAGATCTCATTTCGTGGAAGGCAGCTTCTCTTCTATCTACACACCCGCGTTCATGATCACCCACGTCTCAATGATTACTCTTACTTTTGAAGCCAAGTGTCAGTCAGTCGTCCCCAAAAAGCCCGAGTCCATCGGCAGGCTTCATCACTATTTCATTTGACGGCCTTTCCTCGTTCTGCTGTCAGTCAAAATGCCAAATCCAGACAGAATTTCTGCCGTGACCGAAGTCTTCGACGGTCAGACAGTCGCCCTGCATCGGCATCAGATGCCATCAGCCTTCAAAACAACAGACTCCTGTCCATGATACAAGACACCTGATATCTCCGGTGCCCGTTATCCAAAAAAGCGATCAGAGGAAAAATCGAGAGGGGGATTTAGTGACTGGCTCACTTCATCACGGTTCCTCAGAGGCCTGGAGTTACAGACATATCTACAGGCCGACAGACAGAATACAAATCATACGTCGGCCTTCCGGGTAAAAGGGGTCATTAGAAACTGTCGGATATGATGCAGAATTGTTTTCTGTGTATCGCTGGGAGAGGCAGATAATGCATGTAAAGATGTGCGGCTTAGAGAATAAATACAGGTTATCAAAGAGGATTGCGGTGTAGCACCAAAGATGTTCGTTTTTCATCATCGCTCTGAGAATATTGGATGCATTCAGCTCTGTTCTAAAACCTAACAGTGAATGAACAGCACTGTGTGCACCCTTGATGATGAACTCAGTGAAAAACAGCCATCTGAGATCAAGTGTGAAGCAAGAGAACGTCATTTATACATGTATTTATATTAATGTATAATATTTAATAGCAACTGTTACTAACATAGTATGATTTACTTATAAATATACTTATACAATATACCTGCATGCTAGATAGGTTAGCAATATGAACACCAAAACTTTACTGTTTAGTCTCACGTGTTGTTATTTTTATATAATTTATATGATTTTACAATGTATTAATGTTTTAAAATTGCTTTAATTTCAGATGTACTTTAAGTTAAGTTCATAATTATTAATAATTATTTAATAATAATTTTGCTATGTCATTTATTTTTATGTTATAATAATAATAACTTATATTATTTAAATAATAATAATAATAATAATAATAAATGATTGTTATTATTTACATAAAACAATATTATTAAACATTCAATAATTTAATAATTATACATATAATAATATTTTATTATTAATTTTATTCATAGATAGATAGATAGAGAGAGAGAGAGAGAGAGAGAGAGAGAGAGAGAGAGAGAGAGAGAGAGAGAGAGAGATTTAGGGATGTCAGATGAGGATTTTAGTTTTAGTTCAATTTTGTTTTTTGTAATTTTAGTGTATCTAACTGAAGTATTTTAAGTGTAACATTTCAGTATTACATTTCTATTTTAGCTTTATTTCACTTGCAATAAATGACATGGCAGCTTAGAACAGTAGTCTATTCTTAACTATTTGTAGTAAATTAAATATATATGATCATTTATAATAGATTTCACTTGCAATTCATTCTGGGGTTGCCTTCTTTACAAACGATAGATGCATTTCTGCCTTAGACTGTGACCTAAAGAAAGGATTGTAGCATTAATCTGTTAATAGTTCTTATTGGCTGCTCTGTTCATTTTGTCCATGTGTAGTTTTCACTTTCTGGCAGGAGGGGAGCACTGATAAAAAGGCTGTTTTGTGAGCCGTGTGTGAAAAGTCGTCTTCACTGAGATGTTACAGTATGTTACGATGCTTTGACTCTAGGTAAGCAGCTCACTAAGTTTCGGATGTTGAACATAAAGTTAACACTTTTAAAGAGAAACAGGAAGCATTGTGCTGCAGGGCATCTGATTATTTGAATCTTTAGAAACAGTGCAGTCTCTTTACTCAGGCAAGCGATGGTGACAGCTAAACTCAGTAACTCATGCCTTCTGGGATTTGATCGAAAGACATTTAGAACCTTTCCTGACCCTTACACTGACCGAGCAAAACATACACCCAGGCCTTCAGTCCAGACCAAGATCACCACCTCTGGGTTACAGAAATAGCTGCTTACTTTTAACAAACTCAAATTTAAATCAGCATTCATCTGGATTTGTTTTCAATTTTAGTTCAATGTTGACTTTTTTCTCTGAATAAGTTACTATTTTCATTTAATTAGGTTAATTTTAAATAACTAATTTTTATTTAAATAATTTTATAATATAGCAAAATAATTTATTTTTACATTATTCAAAATTATTCCAAAGATAATCGTGAAATAATTCCAAAATCAAATTAATACCTGGAATTAATGTAATAACTAGTTTTTTTTTTTTTTTTTTTCATTATTCAAAATAAAATTATAAAACAGATCTGAAATACTATTTTTAATTAGTTGGTTTAATAGCTATTTTCTTTTCTTTCAATTATTAACAAATGTTGAAAAGAAAATCTGAAATACTATTTTAATAAACATTTATTATTATTATTATTATTATTATTATTATTATTATTATTATTATTATTATTATTATTATTATTATTAACCATTATAAAAAATAATATTAGGCTTAATCAGTCTGAAAGTCATTTTAGTTCACTTAAGAAATTCAAATGAGAAATTTAAATTCAAAAATTCAAAAGAAAACCATGAAATGAATCTGAAACATGATGACGATTTTTAATTAACTGCTTTCCTTTTTATTTAAAATATTCAAAGGAAATTCTGAAGAAAAAAAAAGAATACATTACTATTTTTATTTTATTTGTATTTAAGCTACTCTAAATTAAGCAAATAAAATGACTCCAGTATTCCAAAACATTATGCTTCTGCATTATGTATTTCAGAGCTTTTTTGTGTAAGCGAACAATACAGTCAGCATCCTGGTGATGCAGAACCAGTCACCAAAAAATAAAACATGTAATGCATTCTCTTAACGTGCCCACACACGGGACGCTCTGTTAAAGACACTTAAAATGGGAGAAGCTCACTTCAGCCCAGTCTGAGGGAGAAACTCTTTGGTGTATAAAATAGGAAAGATGTCTTCACAGTGAAACATCTGTGACAGCCGGAAAGATAAAAAGAGTGAGCCTGGAAGCATCAAGTGTTTTCCACAGTCAAGCGTGCACATTGTTTTGCATGGCAGTTCCTCATCCAGAGTCCTAAATAGAGCATCTTTCATCCCAGACAGACAGACAGAGAGTCGTGTGTCTCCACTGCCCTCTGCTGATGGAGCTCTCCAACGACATCCGGCATCACAGCCAGAGCAGAACCTTGCCAGAGCAGATCATTTTATCTCAGGGAGCAATCGGGTGTGTGTGGAAGAAGGGGAATTTATTATTATATCAAATCAATACGTAATTCCAGCCTAAGGGGGATTTTATTTGGGCTGGGGTGAATGTGAGATGGCTTTCTTTTGTCGGGAGATAAATGAGCTGTCTCTTGGTCACTCCTTCAAACCTGGGGACAGATCCCTGAAGACGGCGGAGGGAAGGAAGATCTGTGTATCGATGGCGTCCTGATTAAAGCTGCGTGTGGGATCACAGCAGACGCTGTGAGGATTTGGTGCAACTGCTACAATTCATTTTTAAAGGAGGGTGTGTTTGAGAATCAGCACTGAATGCTGAGGATGTCGCAGCTCTTCATCCTGTTGATAAGGTTTTGTTTGGTTTAGGAAAAGGAAATGGAAATCATGTCAGACGGGATTCCTTGTGTGCACAAGAGCAGCAAAAAGTATGCAGACGGTTCACATATCTTGTAAAAGTTGCATTTGCAAAAAAAAAAAAAAAAAAAAAAAAAAAAATCCTTCATTAATCTGTTTTTTTTATTCCATTCAAGAAATAAATATGAAATAAAAGTACAATTTTAATCAATTTAATATTTTTTTATTTAAATTATTCAAAAGAAAAGCAAAAAAAAGCTATTATTTAATTTTAATTATTTAAAAGACCATCGAGACATATTAAATCAAATGTAACATTTTACTGAATAACTTTTTTTTAAGTATTCAATATCATAAAATAATTATTAAATTAAAATGGCATAGTATTTTATTTATTTTAAACCATTCAAAAGAAAAACAAGAAATAAATCAAAATTAAATTACTATTTTAATGATCTATTTTTTATCAGTAACCCTAAAGAACAATTCCTATTTTTAATTAGTTAAAAGAAAATAAAGAAATATAACATAAAATTGCTATTTAATTAATGTTATGTAACAACTTTTTATTTTATTCTTTTATTCTCTTTTTTTTTTATTCAGTACAATTAAATACTTTACTAATAATTATTTACTTAACAAAATAGACATGAAATCACTTTAAAAGAATCTAAAAAAGATTTACTTCAACAACTATTTTATTTTATTTTATTTAAAATGACATCAGTACATCATGGATACACCATAAATACGTCAGTGCTATTCGCGTGCACACACACACACACACACACACACATCTAACCCAGCAATTTTAAGGGACGTGTTGATTTGAGGCGGCAAATAATATGTTCAGATTCTATTTCAGGTCTTATTTTGAAATTCATCATCTTACAATTGATTCACAAATCGACTGAATGACAGAGAAGATTACAGATTCATAGCTATTACTAGCAAAAAAATATATAAATATTTCAATACCATAAACATAAATTTATGTTCATAAACTTGTTGAAAGTTGTCACATGGGCTTTATTTATTTATTTATTTATTTATTTATTTATTTTATAAAATGTAACTTGTTACCATGGGCTTTTATTTATTTATTTATTTATTTATTTATTTAATTAATAAAATGTAACTTTTTACCATGGGCTTTTATTTATTAATTTATGTATTTGTTTATGTGTGTGTGTGTGTGTGTGTGTGTGTGTGTGTGTTTATATTATTTTATTTTATCTTATGCTTTCATAAACTCTTAAAAAAATTATGTTATATTATATTATATTATATTATATTATATTATATTATATTATATATTTGTTTGTTGTTGTTATTATTATTATTATTATTATTATTATTATTATTATTATAAATTACATAATACTGTTTTAAGCAAAGTTTAAAAAAAATAGAAACATAAATTCAAAATACAAATTGAAAATTCAAAAGTTTTTGATAATTGTTTGTGCATTAACTTATTTTTATGCTGAAATACTACTTAAAATAAATATCAGTGTTTGGCCTTACATTATCATTTCCAGTTATTCTTAAAACTGCCTATATAACTGATTCACTGAAAAGACGTGTTTGATAAGAATTATTCTGTAGGTTGCATGGAGTATTCACACGTAAGATGCTTTCTATTATTTTTAGATCATTTTATTCATCCATCCGTTGCAGTTGCATGAAAAAGAGCAAGCAGTACATTTTTTGTCCCATTGTGTTCCACAGACGAAAGAAAGTCATACAGGGGGAAATGAATCAGTTTCTATTCTGGTAGGTTGCACTATTCCTTGAAGAACAAGAGTTGAATAAGTGAGTAAAATGAGCCTGCAGAAGTCAGAGAATCCCTTGTTCCTAGGGGTTTTTCTTTCTCTCGCAGGGCTGTAAATTGCAAGCCCGGTGAAATAGGCTCTCGATTGGGAGACGCAAGTGCATCGTGGCTGCTTCTCAATTACATTCACCCAGTCAAGGGTAACAAAAAGTGTTTTGGATGCAGAGGAGATGGTGTAGCGCTGAGGGGAAGAAGCATCATTCGTCTTGCGTCTGCCAGTGTGGAAGACACATCCTGTCGCTCTGAAGGGGGTAGATGGGGAAGACAGATGTGATTATTGCACTGAAAGACAGAGCGTCTCACGCTCTCCAACAAATGAGCGCAAACCGAGCCTCTGCCAGAAATCCTAATGCTCTTTAAAAGTGAAGCCCGGTGCAGACAAACTTACTTGAAGCTATTAATGCGTGTTTGCATTGAGATGCTCAAACTGACTCAGTCTTCAGAGGAGCGAGTGATCTTTGTTGACAGTAGTTTCCTTTACATTGGCACACGGATTTAATGAAAACGTCATTCTAAAGAGATTTGAAAGGATAGTTCAGCCAGAAATCAAAATTCTGTTTGCATTCGCTCAACCTCAATTTGTTTCAATTTGTGTGAGTTTCTTTCAGCTGTTGAACACAGGAGAAGATATATGGTAACCTAACAGTTGACGGTAGCCATTGAGTTCCAAAACACACAGACACACACACACACACATGCACACACACACACACACACACACACACACACACACACATGCACACACACACACACACACACACACACACATATATATAGCTCATATCTTAACCCAAACAGTCTTGTACATCCAAAAAAAAAAAAAAATAATAATTCTGTATATAATTAAAATATCATTATATAATATAAAATATCACAAATAAAATATGTTTATACAACCTTATTATAAAGTACTTCATCTTTACATTATATGTAACCATTGCTAGGGTATTCTGTGTGGTTTCTAGGTTGCAATTCTCTCTATATGATGTTGTCTGACATGCAGATGCATTGTCAATACAGCAGCTAGCACATGCATCTAAATACTAAATAATGCGATGTATTTTTCCAGCACAAAGCCTGTAACTTTTGGCAGATGGCATCACCGTAAGCGCCACTGACCTTCAGTTTTGCGCTCTTTTAAAGCGAATGGCTCCTGACTGTTGTCCATGCAGGTGATACAGACAGGAAGGTTGCAGACTCTTGCATCATGCTCACAGTAGAAAGGCAGACTAAATTGCAAAGTTGCTCTTCCTCAGAAATTCCTGCAGAGAAATCCCAGTTTAAACGACGGAGTCAGTTTGAAGGGTAATTGATTACAATGACATGAGCACTGCATTAATAGGAAAAGATTAATGTTCCAAAACTTAGCGAGTGTCCTACATAGGTAACATTTTAAGGCATCATACAGTAGGTGTGTCCCCTATGACGCCCAGAGTCCTTCACAGGGATGGAAATCCCACAACACACCTGAAATGGAAAACACATCACACAATTGTTGATTAGAAATAACCAATGACTTTTTTTTTTGCAAGCTTGAACTTGAAGCTTGCCAAATCTGAACAGACGAGTGATGTTGAAACTCTTAAAGAAAACTGTGAAATTACTGTTATAATAATAATAATATGATTATTATATATTATTATTATTATTATTATTATCATGCCCCTTTTGTCAGACAGATTCTCAGAGTCACTTCCTCCGACGGCACATTTCCAATCATGCCGTTTAACATTCACATTCTCCTTTAATTCGCCAGTCGTCTGCCCCCATTAAGCACTTTAATTGGCTCCAGTATGCGACCAGATCAATCACAGACCCCATTTCGCATGCACTAAAATCAGAACGCACCTAATCACCTGTACGAATTATTAAGCAGGCGGCAAACACATTTGATTGAAAATTGAAGCGAGACTTCAAGGGACACAAAGACGCAGTACAGAGCAGATGAGTCCCCTGAAAAGAGACGGAAAAGCCATTTAACTTTTGCGGTGGAGACATTGTCAAGATGAAAGCACTTACATGAAGAGATTCATTTGGATGGTCCTCATCATTCCCGCAGTCAAATGAATAAAACATCTAATGCACAAATTAGTGGCAGACCTTTTGAGGTGATTTGTTCATGATCAAATCTAGCATACAGCATCCAGTTCTCAACCTGGCCCGGACTTCTGCTTATCAAAGCTTGCCATTTTATACTTGAATAAGTGCACTATATATCTTTGCAGCAGGATTTAACTGGATTTAAATGTGCTAGCAAACAGCATTTTGACTTCTGTTCAGTCTGACCTGTTAATTTCAGTATTGTATGTCCAAGAGAAGATGCATTTTTAGATTTACCTTATAGCTTTAAAAACTATGCCTAAAAAACCTTAATGAATAAATTATCATTAAACAAAATCTCAACTCTAAGACTCTGCTCAAGGATGAGGAGGATGTGTAATGTTCAGCACTAATGTACCATCTGATTTAATGTAAATTAAGTTTTGAAATCAATAATGAGTCAGGTTTCAAAAAAGAAGCAGCATGTTTCACAGCTATATTAAAGAAATAAAAAATGTTTTACGAAGAAACAATTTTTACTCATTAATTGCTAGTATCTGAAAGTATACAGACAGACGTAAACATGAGATATGAAAGTAGACAGACTATTGCAAAATGCCCTTTTATTTATTTATTTTATTTTTGTAAACTTTTATTTTGGATGTGATTAATTAACAATTAATCAATTTCACAGCACTATATATATATTTATCAAGCATTTTGTAAAACAAAAGAAAAAGTCATGCATGTCAGAACATTAAAAGGATGAATAAATGATGACAGAATTTATATTTGTAAATGTAATATTCATTTTAAACCTACATTATTTGCTCATAAATATATGCAAACAATTTAAAAGTTGATGCACGTTCAATTGCGATTCATTTGACCATTTTTAATATTAGTTATTGTTGTTTCCATATTGTCCCATTGCAACACATGCATTTGATAATATCATGATATATTGGGACAAATACATTAGATTGTGATAAGGATATCCATGCACTCAATATATATACCTATCATTATTGATGAATTCAACATGTAATGGTCTACTGTACACACTGTATTTTCTGTCTCCTTACCCTAACCCTAAACTTGCCCTTAAAGAAACTTTATGCTATTTCAGATTTTTAAAACACTTGTTCCGTATGATTTAGAAGCTTGTTTTGTTTCCTCATAGGGACTGAAAATGTCCCCACAAGGTCTAAATCTATACTTGTCGGGACATTCGGTCCTCATAGTGTTGGGAATACCAGGAACATATGACAGTATGAATCAGCACAGGAATCTAATAACGCACAGCTGGACTGCTGAAAGAGTTTTCTTATGGACTTAAAAGAGGACACTTGAAGGCACTTGAAGATATCAGGATATCTGATGAGGATTATGTGATAATAATCAAATACTGTTACACGTGTAGCCAACCTGCTATCTGAATTGTCAAAGATACCCATTATCTTGAGTTTTCCATGTGCTCTTCGGAGAAAAAAAAATAATAATAATGTATGCAGTGGGCACTTTCAAAGTCAAAATCAACAAGAATCACTTCTCTCTCTCAGAAAAAAAGAGATTTATTTCTTATACATTAATGCATTTGGCAGTGCTTTTATCCAAAGTGATTTACAATGCATTCAAAGTACACATTTAAATAGTTCATGCATTCCTCAAGAATCAAACCCCGTGACTTTGCTAATGTTTCACCGCACTAAAAAAAATAAAAATAAAAGTAGTACTGTGTTTTTTTGGACAGGTACCATTTACCCCTACCTTGAGGTCACATGTAAATGCTGCTCTTTTATTGTCTGATGATACTTTACCATAGTACCAGTGACAAGTAAACCTGCAAGACTGATGATCATTGGAGAAATAGCTGAGTTGAGGTTTACAAGATGCAAAGTGTCTGTCACCCTACAGCTGCTGCAGTCCTCCTGTGAGCAAAACCTCTAGTTTGTGAGATGATAGATATTGATTTAGATGCTGGTATAGCAGCATGCTATGGTAAATCTGTCTAAATGAAATAAATTGAGGCAAATAAGCCAAAGCTCCAGACAATTTGTCATTCTTTTTCCCTTATGCCAAGTCCTCCATCTCGCTTATTAAGGCTGCCGCTGCTGAAACAGGCGTCTAACATGAACAGTGCATAAGTTACAAATCATTTACAAGCTAAGTTTAAAGTCATAGTCGAAGATAGTGTGTATAAACCCTCCACAGCACATGAAACATGGCAGCACAGCTATATACAGTACTCTTAATATGCACTCAAAGGTTTGGACTTTCCACAGTTTGCTATCGCCAGTCATATTTTCATGGTGAATGTTCATAAAAGATAAATAATTCAAGATTGTGATTACTGGGACATGATAATAATTGATAAATAATGCAAATATTGTAAAGCGTTTCCAATAAATAACAAAGAAATAAAAATAAAAATAAAAATGATGGGTGAGAATCTTTAAGAAAGGCAACTGTAATCTTTTAGACTTCAGTAGCCAAAAATGACCAGAAGAGGGAGCCATTCATTCCCACAATGATCAGAGGAATTGCACATTATTTTCTCATATATCAGCAGCACCATTTTAGCCGAGCTTGATCATTTTGAGTCTTAAGTTCATTATTTATTTGGGTATTATATTGCTTGGAGATTGATTTCTTAGTTCATGCATTCAAATAGGTTTTAGGAGCAGGTTTCTGATTGTTAACGAACCATTGTGACACACTACTAAGTCAATAGTTATTTAATAATATTTCAAAGCTTGAAAATGTGCGCGAGCTGTATTTGCATGCAGTGTTCGAACTATACCGTGTCCTTTGGGGGAGCCCACTTCTTTTTTTTGGGGGGGGGGGGGGGGGTGTGGAGGTCGTGCACATGCGCATGCCTCAAATAAGGACTTACAACAGCTACAAATGTATGCACTATTATACATTATCGACACGAGTGCCTCAAAAAAGGACATATAATGACTTACAAAGATACATAACAGCTACAATATGCACTATTATACTTTATCGACACAAATTGATAGGTCAGGAAGACAGCCTTGAATGATGTTGCGCTCTCCTCCGTTAATTTAGAATTCACCTCAATTACTTTATTTCCCAGAATCGCTTATCAGATTTGCTTAGTCAATGCCACTTCAATGGCCATCTTGTGTGCAATGCTGTCCCTGTATTTATATATAATTTTTCGCGACTGGTTCTGAGCATTAATCATTAATCCACTCCTCAGACAAGTGCGTGCCAGGTACCTTTTCAGACAGAAGAAGGTTTTTTGCGTCCTTACAAGTTGTAACGAGTGGAAAAAAATGTGGCCCCTTTAAGAGCTGCGCGCTCCCTGTAAAACGGTATGCACTCTGTATGATAATGTATACACGCGCGAGTCGCGACTCGAATCCCCCATGTATGCGGGTAATCTCTGTTTGGAAATAATTTTGTTTTAATCTTGTTTGTTTTGTTTTGGTTACGCTGTGGACGGTGGAACATGGGACAGACAATTGCCCGAGTTCGATTGGAGAAATGAAACGAGTCGTTGTTAAATGTCAATCGCCTCCGTGAGTTTTGTCTGGCCTAATAACTTTGTGAGCTATCCATATTTTTTCCCCCTCCTGACACAACGCGTTACAAAGTGATACACCCCAAGCTTCCATCCTTAACACACAGCCATGTATATTGGCTCTTCCAGTCTCTCCACTGCTGGCTGTTCCAGTTTAACGCGAGAGAGGACTCGAAGCAAGAGGGGTTAGGATCCCAGAGATTACTTTTCTTCAGCTTCATGCGTTTTCACAGTGGGCTTGGCTTGAGGTTTACCAGTGTTTGCAGCAGGTGAATCAGTCGTGCGTTATCACTACACAATTTCTTAATAATACCAAAATTAATTGAACTACCTTGTTTTCTTTTTGCCCTGGCTATGATGCTATAACTGCATAATGGAAGGACTTTGCGCACGATAAATGGCCTCCAATGTTTATTTTTTTTCTATGAACCTATGACATACTAACATGGAATTTGCTGCGCAGCACCCCCACACCTTGATGCTGTGACGTCTTTAATCTTTATTGAAGTTAATTAGGTTTTAATCGCCGTCATGCATGAATGAATAATATTTTTGCCATCATAATCACATTACAAAACTGAAATTGCACTTAAAAATATTCACATTGTCAGTATTTTTTGAGACCCCCCAAAATTTCTGATTTCTCGTTTTCAGGGGAGCCCATGTCTTATTAAGGGGAGCCGAGCTCCCCCTAGCTCCCCCGTAGTTCGCACTATGTTTGCATGCACAGAAGTATGCACGTTGCTAAAGTGTGTTCGTGAGTGTCGTATCTTTCTGTGCCGCTGGGGGGCAGTAAGAGGGCTCAGTAAATTGATTAATCAGTGCTCAATTATTTGAAATCCAGCCAAAACATTTTCCAGCTGACGTTAGCACAAAGCTGCTTCATTTGGGTGATTTTACAATCATTTCTAAAGCAAAATAGAAGCGGTTTTATGGATTAACGGGAAGATGATTAAACTAAATTTACTCAAATGTAGAATCTAAAATGCGCAATAGCTGTTTTCTGTCTGTTGATTTGACACGCCTGATTCAAGACTAAATTACAGTACTATATTACAGTACTAAATTACAGTCCTATAATATAAGATTTATTATTTCAGATTTTAACTGAAAGGTTTAATTCTCTGGTTAGGACAAGGATATTTGGCAGGTATGGGTTTAATACAATTTATTAGCTGTTCTTTCTCTCTGTATAATATAAGCTAAATATATGCAAATTAAATAATAATAATAATAAAACTAATTTATTTAGTACAGATCTGGGGTGCATTTCCCAAAAGCATAGTTGCTAACTATTGGTTGCAATACAATTACCCATTGCTAACCAACTAAGTTGCTAACAGGTTAGCAACTATGCTTTTGGGAAATGCACCCCTGTTTTGTAATGCTTTGTTGTTTGTTTTTTTTATTCTGGATAACATTTTAAAGGATTAAAACAATGAAAATGATTTTTTAATCAATAATTTATATGTTGTCTGTGAATGTATATGTGTATGTATGTATGTATATATATATATATATATATATATATATATATATATATATATATATATATATATATATATATATATATATATATATATATATATATATATATATATATATATTCAAGAAAAAGTTTTTTTGGTCAATATTTTAAGCTTTGATATAGACAGTGAAGAAACATTCAGTGTGACAACTAACACCAGTTTCCTCTATTTAAAATTTTATTAGGAGGATTAATTTAATATGACAGTCGCTTCCTTACTACTAATTTGAAATCGACTAGTAAAGGTGAAACATAATGAGAAAATTGGTTTTCTTTAGCTTTGAGTGTTGTTCTCATATTCTGTTGATCTCCTAAAGACTTACATGCTATGTAAAAAATAATGATGGTGATTTCATAATTTCTCTTTAAATTGTTTAATGTCCCTCTGACCAAAATCAAAATAGATATTGAAAGATATTGAAGCTTTAACCGTTTTATTGTCGATCAACTACAGTCTAATAAAGAAGACTTAACATTGTGAAAGTAAATGCAATTTTTTAAGTAATGCTTCATACCTGTCGTTTGAAGCATGAGATTCTCTGTTTGTTTATGATGCTCTGATAGATCGTTCATGAGTGGTTTTTGTGTTATGTGATAATTAGCCTCCTTCTTTGAGGTTAAGTTTGATCTTAAAAGCGGTTTGTGGGAGAATCATGGGATCAATCCAGAGTTGCACTTCTGGAAAGTGTTCAGTTCCTTGAAACTTTAGAAGAAATATTTAAATCATGATAATAATTGAAATGATAATAATAATAATAATAATAATAATAATAATAATAATAATAATAATAATAATAATATACATCTTGGATTCTATCCTTGTGTTGTTTTCTTTCAATTAGCACAGTATTTCATATGGAACTGGCTGATCATTTGTTTCGTTGATTTGTGCTTATTAACCTTTTTGAAAGAAAGAAAGAAAGAAAGAAAGAAAGAAAGAAAGAAAGAAAGAAAGAAAGAAAGAAAGAAAGAAAGAAAATTACATAATTTGTGGACAACTTTGGAAATGTTTGTTTAAAAAGGTAAGCTTTCATCAATAATTAATCAGTTTAAAAAAGAAATAAAAACCTGTGTAAATTGAAAGAAAACAAGCTGATTTTTCTTTTTGTAGGCAGGTTGTTGTTGTTGTTTTTTACCAACAATGCCTCCAGTATAACAATGTGGGAGAAATCCCCAAAAGTACAAAAATAATTCATTGGTTTTTGATAAGTTGTTGTGTGAGAAAAGAGATTTCGTTATAAAGATTTTATTTCCCGAACAAGCTGAAGAAAAACAACAGAATTAGAGTTTGACATCCCTGGAAACAAGTTCAAACTGGAAAACTTCTTTCACCCTCTTACAAAAACAACATCAGTGGTTAGAACAACACAATTCACTGCAGCCAATAGAAAATAAAATAGAAAAGATTGCATTGCACAGCGGCAGCTCAAAAGAACAAACATTTACAATTTCCCTTTAGTTGCTGTAACTCAATGTTGTCAGTATGATTAAATATAAAACAATAGTTTTGATTCAAATAACAACAGTTCATGCAGATGTTACAACATGACACACTTGTTTGGTTAACTGACAACAACGAATTAAGGTTTTGTTTCACATATAAATTAAACGTTATTGTATGACCTTACATATTTTACTGAGGAATATGAGGTAAAATACATTATTCACCCTAAACGGTTAAATCAATAAATAATGGTAAGCAAATGAAATAAATACATCCTGACTAGTGTACATTATGAAAGCTCTGTGTATGGAAAACACATTGTAATAAAATAAGGGACCATCAAGAAATGTAGTGTTTACTAAAAAGCTGCGAATGTTTGTGCTTTAGGTAAAAAATAGTAAGATAATACAAAATGTAACAGAAACAATACAATTAGAAGACATAAAAGTCTCTACAAAAATACATAAAAAAGTAGCACCAGTAATTTAAACCAGTTTCCATTCACAAAATGTTGTGAATTGACTCAATAAAATAGAAACATAAATAAAAGAATCATATTTTGTGAACACAGACAGCGGAAACATCACTGCCATGTATTTATAACTACTCACAAAATGTATTTGAAGTGGTTTGGCAGAGACGTTTAAGACCAATGAAATGCTCCATAATTTAGCTGTTTTCCCATGTACATCTGGAAGAATCCAGTTTTTGTTTTTTAGTGTCAGTTCAGTGCTTCTCCAGCCAGCAGTACTTGCATAGAAAAAATATTATTTCAGTCTTGAATAGTTTTAAGTTTTATAAAAGGAGCTTCACTTAATGCTAAGATGAATTAGTTCCTACACTTTTTTTCCTAATATGTATAAATAAACTATGCAATGCAATGCAAGATTAAAAATTGAGGTAAAACAGGTAAAACGTTAAAAATAAATACAGAAAATCGTGACCTTTTTTTACAGATTTTTTTTTTGGAGTTTACTTCATTCTCTCTTCTCAAAAATGCCACATTTAATTAAACGTTACTTGCTGTTTCTTTGCCAAATTTATTAGCAATTTATAAATTAAAACTATTTCAAAGTAAATCCTACACCATTTTTTTTTCAGAGTAAATATTTACAGATATATGATGCAAAAATACATTGTATTGTTACCAATGCTCATCGAGTTTTAATAAAATTCAGTACAGTTTCAGTAAACATGTATGCACTTCTATAAGTACAGATTCTATATCGCTATTAAAAAGCAAAATTGTAAATAAAACCACATGAAGAACATTTGCCAAAATAAATAAATAATATTTAAATAAACTTTTAAGCAGCCGTTTACAGTTCATATACCCATTGTAAATTATTTTTTTTAATTGTTGCTTTGATTTCTTGCAGAGAGAAGCGAGTCTGCTTGACCCTGGGGTACCAACAGTGACAATTCCTGGCCTTGCTTTTTCAAGACAAACAAAAAAGATTTGCCTGGCCCCCTAAAGTGGGAGGAGTCTGCTGCCATTTTATGAGAGGAAGAGACACAGAGAGTGAGAGAGAGAGAGAGAGAGAGAGAGAGTGAGAGAGTGAAGAAGGTACAGTGAGAGAGAAAAGGCAAATAGAGATAGAGAGAAAAAAAGCAAAGAAACAGGATGGTTCCTCTTCCTGCTTGTCCGCCATTCTTCATTCTTAAAGAATGAACTTCCTTCTTCTTCCTCCTCCTTTTTCTTTCTCTTAGATGCAAATTGGTTGAAATTATTTACAATTCTCCCTCTACTTGTATATTTTCCCCCATGTCTGTATCAGTTCTCAGAACTATTTTTTTTCTCTTCTCTTTTCTCTAGGTCTCATCCTATCCTCCCTCCCTCCTTCCCTCCCTCCGAAATGGAATTGCATCCTTTGTCCGGAGACACAGGGAACGGGGTGTTGACCAAGAGACAGCCTTAAGCCGAATGTGACCCCCACGTCCATGTGAGGCCTGAAATCTGCCCCCATTGAGCAAAAGAGCTGCTCTCAAAGTCCTGAATTGGAATGGGGGTTGGGAAGGTTACAGGCCAGCGATCAAGCACAAGACCTGGCCGTAGCTTGCTCCAACTCTGAAGACTTTCTGACGAACAAAGAGGAAAGCATGCACTTCTTCTCCTTTGGTAAAAGGAATTCCACCTAGTTAACAGCATGGACACATTATGTTTAAACAATACAGCGCTCGATGCACACCATGTAGTTTGCTTATTCTTTTTTCTTTGCATGTGTCACTGCAAACCCTTCCATCTTTACAATTAAGACATGGTTGCAGAAAACAACAACAATCATGTAGGATTGAAAATATATACCAAATATTATGCTTACATTCTGTGCTTATGCAAACTGTATATTTTATAACAATTTCCCCACGTTGAGCACAGATGCTTTCAAATTTTATGCTATGAATGAATTTTTTCATCAACTGAAAATGAAAGGGGTACAAAAGGAAGAGGAAGAATGTTTTATCTTTTTATTATTCACTTATGGTGTTAATTGTTAAAAACATATAATATACACGTAAAAACTTGTATTGTTTAACCAATTTCCCCACTGTTTGAAAATTGTGCCATACTCAAATGCACTGCACACTGCAAAATTATTTTTATTTAAAAAAACAAAACAAAAATGTTTTACAAAATTATTGGAGTAATTTTTTACAATAAAATATTATTTCATTCTCTGTACTATTTCAAAATTTCACATTTTATTCAATTTATTTTTTGCTTCTACAGCAATTTGTTATTTCTAATAAATAATATATTTCTAATAACACACAGTCTGTATGTTACACACAGAAAAAACTTTTTTAGATTTTTTAAATTAAAGCGTTTCGGTTAAACTGCAACTGCAACATCACTTTTTCGCTTTTCAGGGTTGACATTATTATTATTATTATTATTATTATTTATTGCACGACTAATAAGGACATCTAAGCATCCATGCCTTTTCGCTCCTTTTTCCCCTTCTTTTCGATTGGTTGGTGGGCTAAAGATCGGAAGTAGTTTATTTATGCTAATGAACGAGTTGGGGGTTGTAGATATTTACGTTCATCGGGAGCCGCCCTTCATTCACCCACATGGTTCAAGGCAGGTCGCCTTCGCGCCACTTTTGCAATTTTGCTCTGATTAAGAAAGTCGTTTTGGCAGAAGTTTCACTTCGCTTTGGACGCGCGGCGCGTTCGTTTCATTCGTTCGTGGTCTACTTTTAAGTTTAGGCACCAGTTTGGTCCAGAGCAGCGGCAGTAAACGGCAAGTGAGTGAAGATGGTGGATTTCACTGGTGAGTGTCTTACTGTGCGTTATTGACCAGGAACCTGTTGTTAATATTTTTTTCTGGCTTCTAGTCTCACAAACTCGATTTTGCGCTTAAACACATAGGATATTATTTCCTCGCAGGATTTCTTAACTCCGCCATTGCAAGCACAACGACGGCGATCCAAACAATGTAGTAAGTGGCGCATGGTGTCCTCTCCTCCTCCATAGTTGTGGAGAATGTGGGAGATTTGAAAAGCGTGTTCGCTACAATGTAACTATCAACTGTTCTATTTCACCGCGCGCCCGTGAAGGGCGCCTTAATTCGCCTTGTATACTCGCGTTCGCGGAGTCGAATGCGAATTAAGTTGTTTTTAGACTTTGAGAGTGATGTTTTCTCGCTCTGTTGAGCGTGCGAGTTAAAGTGCCTCCAGAACAAAGCAGTAGCACATGGGGACGCGTAGGCCGCGCACGCACACGCTAGCATAGCAACATCGCGCTAGATAAAAACATCCCCGTTTTTTCCAGTGGCTTTCAGTTTTTGGTTTTCGAGGATGTGTGTGGAATGTTGTTAAAATTATTAAAGTTGACAAGCCACACAACAGCTCCTTGGTTTTCATCAAAAGTTATTTTTTAATGGGGGAATGGCTGGAGCTAATGTGAGCTCGCACTAACTTAGCCGTTGAAGTTTAACCATTAACCGGCTGGTTTCACTCAAGAAACGCTTCGTGTAGGTCCCACGAGCGCCTTATTTGTTGGCGTTAAGAAATTTCGTTGTTTTGATATTTTAGGGGCATGTTTAAGTCACACTCCTAGCCAGTTAGCTTAGCATTAGCGGCTAACGCTGCCTTCAACATCACCAGAACGCGAAAGCAACAACGCGCCACTTTATTTCCCAGACCTCTTTTATTGTTTCTACCGGTTTGAAACATTGAAGTTATTAGTTGTTGTGTAATATAGTAGTTTTGAGCTAAGATTGATCCGGTTCGGGAACTCAACGGCGCCATGTTAGTGCGGATTGTTTCGGGTTTGGGGGAGGGGTGACGGGGGCGCGCCTCACTGCGCATGCGCCACACAGACGGACGGCGCGGTCCGCAGGCTGCGCAATTCATTCACTCACGCGCTCAACTCTAGTTCTCATAACTTGGAAATTGATAGTGAAATGCACCTTCAAAACGGAGGGAGCGAAGTAGGTAATGATGGTTTGGTGGAGTTAGCTTTATTTTTTAAAGAGCGATAGTCTACACCGTCAAATTGAAGTATGAATAGTACCGCATGTGCTTTGCCATGAGGCCCTCGCTTTTGTATTATACAAAGTCAATCACATTTCTTTTTTTTTCTTTTTTTCTTTTGAGTTGTAATGTAGGCAATGAACTAACTTGAATATTTCTCCCCTTCCCCTCAGAAACCTCAAGAAAGATGGGAGTAGTTGCCCACAAGCACTTTGGTGGCATCCATCCACTCTTGATGGTGTGGACGTCAGTGTATTGTCAAAGTGCTTACAGTGCAGGTAGTATTATGGAATATCTACTGCAGTGGAGGCACTTCTAGCAATACACTTGACCATTGCCTTTTCCCTTGGCCTAAAGCATCCTTCGCCGAGACACAGTACCTAACGGCTTTGTGCTAAGGTGCATCTAGTGCAGATAGTGAAGTAGACTAGCATCTACTGCCCTAAGTGCTCCTTCTGGCACGAGGGACTGTAACTTTCACCCATATATATGTGAATTAAGTGTTTTTCCTTTTATTTATTTTTGTTGCAGTTCTCTGCTAGTTTTGCATAGTTGCACTACAAGAAAACTTGAGTTGTGCAAATCTATGCAAAACTGATGGTGGCCTGCTGCTTCTCCACGTTTCCCAGATTTTGATTTGAAATCTGAAAAGCAGTGGCTCTGTTTATTAATCCTTCCCTCTCTTTTCTTTTAAATATACCTGGCAGTGTTGGAGTTTCAGCAGTGCTAAAGTGCTTATAGTGCAGGTAGTGTTTCTGTTATCTACTGCAGTGTGAGCACTTGAAGTACTTCTAGCTAAACGCATCTTGGATCCGAAGACTCTTGTGAACTCTCCTGAGGTCTCTCCACGACGTTTTGTGACCTTGCTGGACCCCGGTCAGTTTTGCTGGTTTGCATTCAGCTTTTAAGACTGTGCGCTGTGCAAATCCATGCAAAACTGACAGTGGCAGCTCGCACCTGAGAACCGCTTCTGGAGCCGTTTGGTCCCTTTCTGCACAGGTTGGGATTGGTAGCAATGCTGTGTGTTTTGGAAGGTATTGCACTTGTCCCGGCCTGTAGAGGATTGTGGAGATTGTACCCGAAAAATATTACTTTTTTTGTTGCATCTGTTTTCATTTGAAATGCTGAATTTATGTAATTAAAAAATGTTTGCTATCAAATGATGTAATTTTTAAATGCAAATACTTTCAATAAAAGATTAAGAGGTGCATTGTCTTTGTGTGTTAATTCTGTAATGTTCTCTAATTTTTGTCACTCTTACAGCATGCGAGACATTTGGGCTGGTAATTGTTAACCACAAAGAGATGTGATTTGGGTAGTAGTAACGGTTCAGGAAGTGTTACTTTTTCTAAAGAGGTTACTGTCCATTTCGTACCATTCATGTCTTTATAACTAAACCAACTTGAACTGGTTTAAATTCAAAGCTGTATGTCAGCTGTCCAATTAAATCCAATTATAAAAATGCTGAGTGAGTCAAGTTATCTAGCATCCCTCTTAGTGAACGTGGTTAATACAGAGGGGTGGTCTTAATCTTATATATAGTTATATGATAACTTGTCTGTCTTGTGGGGTGGGTAAAATGCTCAATTAAAAATAATTATGTGCATTTCCATCTAAAGTTCTTTCTAATGGAGCATTACCATGGTGCCCAGTTACTGTGCAGTGGACTTAAGTGAGGCTCTGTGTTGCCCACTGTAAAGAGAAGCAGCTCGTTTATTTTCACGAAAATACGTTTTCTCAATGTTTTGAGTTTAAACTGGTTTTATAGGTTTATCCATGGGGAAGCACAGCATATGAGTACCCAGCGCCTTTCAACCGGTCTGATCAGTTTCTCACGAATGTTGTGAATGTTTTATACTCCGCATATAGCTACTTATCAAAATGGAATAAAGGGATTAATTATGGGTCCTGTTCTCGGACGTGACGTGTGGATGACGACCTCTTCTGGTTAAAGTAACTTAGGAAATATGAACACCTGAGTATCTGTGCAAATGTGGGTTTTATGATTTTATTAAGATGCTAACTGGATGTCAAAATCAATTCATTTAGTCTCGTACATTCGAGTGATGTGATGCACGTGGTTTCATTATTTTTCCAATAGATGGCTCCATTGCAACCTGTTTGAGGAACTCCGTGTGCTCGCAATTCCAGGAAAAAAAAGTTTCCCTTTTTTTCATTTATGTTCTATTTCCAGTCTGTGGTTTGCATTACGCGTTTTGGTTAAGCCTTTTCAACATTCACTAGCTTCACCCATGTTTGAAACGTGTTTATTATTATTATTGTTTTCAAATAAGACAATATAGACATAGTTTTAGGGCATGGTGCAGGGGTGGATCAACTAAAAAAGAAAAAAAAAGAAAATCGGTATTTTTTTTTTTTTCGTACGCGCCTAGCGAAGTAACCGTTACGTTGTGTATTTAATATGTAAATATTACAGTAACTTGAATCGAACCGCTGTTGATATGGTTACCATATCGGGCAACAGCGAATTCTGTTAGCGCGCGCATACGTTAGTTTTTTTTTAACGTAAAGGAATACGTGCCTGTATGTGCATATATAAAGTCGTAAAGCTCCTAGAGTTTAGCCTATTATTGTTCAAAACGCTCTAAAATGATGTCATTAAAGCTGTCGGTATTAGTCCGCTTCGTCGGTCGTGTAGATGGTGTGCTAGAGGCTCTTCTCTTTGAGGATTCCGCCCATTCTCTCTTGACAGCTCCGTCTTTCTCAACACACTCACTGCGCGCTTCCTGAAGCTCCTGCGCGAAACCCTTCCTCAGGCGCGTGAGTGTGACACGCACAATCTCTTGAAAATATTTTCTTCACCTCAACTCACTGCTGTTTGAGTTTTGAGACGTAGCCTATACGACACCACCGTTTTTCTAGTTTCTTTACTCGGAAGAGTAAACGCCTCTGGAAATGGGGATGCGTGGAGTTTTGGTTTATGCGATTTTTGCGGTTTTCATCGATCCATGTCGGGGGACTTTAATGAACTGCAGTGAAGTGCGTAAAGTTTTCCAGTCGAAGGAAATCGGACCTGTAAAATCAATACCTGAAACCCCGAGAACAGGTAAGATGTCTTGAGTTTGACATGTCAGGGATGAACTGTCTCCAACACATTATGATTTTGTTCCACAGTTAGTAACCTATTCATATTGTGTTAATTTTCCCACAACAGATGTAAAGATGGTCATTTAATATATAAACTATCTAACAGATGCCAGTTTTTTTAAAAAAAATATTAAGTATTTAGTACACAGTTTGGAGTTTTAGTCATAAATCTTTCTCAATTCATTCTTGATGCGGAAACGCTTACTTAATGTAAATAAGTAGTACCTAAGCTGAAATTCAGCTCGAAACCTGTTGTCACCTCAGTTAGAAAACCTTTAACGTGTTCACTTCCCACGCTTCAAAGATGTACAAGATTTGAAAAGTTGTATTAACTGCGCGAAATTCACCCCAAATATGTAATCGCTTGATGGTATATGACGCTTTCAAGACGCTCTGCTCATTTCCTCGCCGTGGGGTGCGTTTACCGGCTTTAGAAGTTTGAGGTAATAATGGTCGACTCAAAGACAGTCTGACTGAAGGGCATTACTTTTCAAATAAACTCTGGTAATGAATGGTGTCTCATGCTGTTGTTTCGCTTCACTCGAAAGACTTAAGACGAAATATTTTCAGTTAACATTCAACAAGAAAAGCGCATTCAGGCTACTAAAAGTGGAAGTAGAGCATCTGAAGTTGAGATTCTGCGTAGTGCGTGCTTTGAAGTTTATAGGATTCGTACACGACTCATCTTCACAGGAAATTGAGATGAAGGGTCCCATATATATATATATGTACATGTATATATGTGTTTGTGTGTATATATGTGTGTAATCCTTTCCTTGTTTGGTGTTCAGAAGGCTTCCAGCATCTAGCAAAAACAAATCGGTTTACAAAAAAAAATATGAATATGGGTCGATACTGAACATATCCCAGTTTTCCATCAAACCCTGCAGTTCAAAGTGGTTTACTTGTTGTTCAGCCTCAAGCTGAGATTTAAAATCAGTTTGCTGTTTTCTCAAATCACTTTTCAAGATCAAGTATACAGGTCAGAAACTAACTGGTGTCACTTGACTGCAGAATACAGCTGTAATTAGTCAAGAGAAGATGCTCTGTTTGGTTTAAACAGCTGTCATGTATATAATCTCCGAGGACTGTTTGGTTTGTGATCTCTGAGCCTCTGAAACGCTCTTTGTCAGGTTGTTTAGATAATCATTCCAGTTTGCTCTTGTGATCTGATCTAGTTTTTTGGGCTCCCAAATAATGGTTTTTGAGATGCTTCTATCAGAGGAGGAAGGCAACCTCTAACCAGTTTGACAAACTTTGCTGTGTTAATGGATGTTAAGTGTCTTGAGGAGAACAGCGTGTACACTGTTTCCCACCGAGGTCATCAAATGGAGTGCACTTCAAAGTGCTGCTTGGAAGAAGTTTGTTTCTGAGTTTTACAGGAATTTAGAGCTAGGGGTTGTGTGGTTTGCTGGTCAAGTTGTAATGTAAGGTGTTTGTATTCATTGCTCATCCTGAACTCCAGAGATTTTGGTCGGGAGCCTGGGAACTGTTAGATTTTACAGCTTTGTGATTTAGTTTTATGAAACATTCTTAAAATACAGACCAGGTAATTAACTTAAGTTATAGTAATTGACTTGGAATCAGATCATACTGTTATAGTTTGTAGCTACTGCACATTTAACCACCTCTTTTTTTTTTTTTCACATTTTCGACTGTCCTCTTTTGGACAGGTCTAGAGAAAACATTAGGCTTTTGTACATCTGTAAAAACAGGTGCATGATGTCATGCTTTCTCTCTTAAGCTTATGATATATGTGAAGAGACTTATGTACTGTAAATTACAGATCAAGTTTGACCTTGTTGAAGATATTCATTAATACGTTTGTATTCGTCTATATCAACAGCATCTTGAGAGATTTTTATTCTGCTTCTTCTGTTTTGCTCTGACTCACTCCCATCACACTACTTTTTCTTTCAGGTTTTATTTTACAAAGCTTAAATTAAATTCAAAGCTTTCCTGACTCTTTTTGGTTTTATTAAAATGTTGAGGAGCGAACAAGACATTGTGATGGAAGTTATCTTGAAGGACAGACTTTCATTGCTGTTTTCTCTATGCTGTTCTGATTTTCTTCTCTCTGCTTCCAATCTTGGATGTTAGGGGCAAAGCAAACTGTTTGATGTCCAGCGATTTTCAGGCCAATTATATCCCCCACCACATGACCCGTGTGAGAGCTTAGGTCCTTAAACATCAAATAATCAACTGACCACCATAGTTGGTGGGTGGGTAAATAAAATACTTAAAAATAGTCATGTTGACATTTAAACGGTTCCTCAAAGGTGTTTATTTCTGTAAGTTCCCATTAATGTAGCATTGGCATGTGTGCCAGAAAATTTTTCTTGTCAGAGAAGCTTGTAAAATGCACCGTCTTTTCCAAATCACACTTTTCATTGCTTCGCTCGGACCCCTGAAACAGCATGTCGCTGCTAGCAAAATAAAAACCCTAGTCTCACGTTGCATTTGATCAAACCTGGGCATTTGTGGTAATTTCTTCATGATGCTTTCATGTAAGAAGGTCTATGAGGCTTCAAAGAAGTGTGAACTTATTTTATTTGAGCATTGGGATGTCGTGGGAGAGTTGTCAACATAGGTTCATTGGGAAAAGTCCAAAAAAGTAGCTATACATACAAAGCTGAAATGAACCGTAGAGGCAGCAAAACACCAATAACATTACTTTAAAACACATTTCTTATAGCACAATGTTCTTAATCTATGTAAAGAAACGTTCTCATGCAGTTTCTTGCATAATACTGTGTTATGAATGCAAAACACGTATCAAAGTGCATATTTGTAAACTAATGCATTTTGACATTTGAATCACATGACCAGCTTCATGTGTGTGGCTTTTCTGATGAAGTAAACTTGCTCGGTTGCACACCTGGTGTAGTAAAACTGCTCCAGTCAGAGTGCTGTGAAACAGGAGTAGCAATAAGAGTTTAAAGACTTGTTGAAGCCAGCTAAAATGCCATGGTTGCTTCTGCAAATTCATTTTTATTTTGCATTTGCTTTTTAACACTATAGGTTAGGTTTACTGTCGGTGGTAAATTATTAGACACTCGCTATACAATTAATTTATGCACTGCCACAGTATGTAGCCTATATAAACCAATGTAAAAAAATAAAATAATAAAAAAAAAAACTTTCATAATTAAGTCCACCCGTTTTGGATAAATCTGAATGTTACTCATGGGAATTTTACTTTGAAAATAGCTATGTTTGCATCCAAAGATATGAATTAAACTTGTGTTCTAAACTGGAATATTGCATTAAACATTGCGCATGTAGCACGATTTCTATCCAGTGAGTACCAAACGTAGAAGCAGCAATGTGTCCTCAAGGAAGTCCTCTGTCTGTGTTGATGACTGACGAGGAGTCCCTTTTCCAGTCTTCTTCAACAATTCCCAAGTCTCCCAGCCTGTTGAATCATGTGAAACCGGGGCAAAAAGGGAGGGTGGAAAAGTTCACAGTTGGGTGGATTTATTCTCTCAGGTGATTACACTGAAACGTCTAACGGGTTGTGAGTGAGAAATAAACACTTCCCGGGGTGCTTTCATTTCGTTCTAGCGAGACAGAGATGAATTCCTTTCCTCGAGCCATCTCCTTTGCATCTTGCTCAGGAACTCGAAACATTGTGTGGTGGTGTGGTGATAGTATCTTTAGCAAAACTTGGCTTGTCCTAACGTGTCCCGTGCGGTTCTCCTAGAGCTAAAGCCCCCTTAGGTGCTGTCATTCGCACTGACCTTTTTTTGAGGGGGGTTTGTAGTGATGGAAAGTTTTTGTCGGATCTCAGTGGGATAAGAGTTTTGATGGCTAGAGACATCAGCCCTTTTATCTCCCCCACCCTACCGGCCTGCTGCGGCTTGCACAAACGTGGAGTTTCATGACCAGCCGGTGGTGATATGAGTCTGATAATGGTCCATAACATAAGTGGATCTGTAAATGTAAAGAAATAAAATGAGCTGGGTCTGCCACAATGCTATTTTTACCGATTGCCATGCAGTTGCTAGGCTGCTCTGGGTGGTTTTTAGGATGTTGATATGTTGTGTCTGGATGGTATAATATACATAATAAAACAATAATAGACTAATTAATGCATTTTTAATTTCATTTTTTTATAATTTTTCGATGAATAATAATTATAAGTATTTTTGTATTTAATATAAAAATGTATAATTTTTTTACTAGATAAACTAGTTTTTTTTTGTGATTTTACATTTTTTTACTTTTTCCTATACGCAGAAATTTGATTAGAACATGATTAATTATAATATATATATTTTTTTTTTATTATGTATCTTTTTATCTGATTGTTTAGGTGAAAAAAAAACTGTCACTGTTGACAGAAAATGTACTTTCTCCTAGATGCAGAAGTACATATCCACCTTGGTTATCAATCCCAACCTTCATCTGTCTCAACAGGTTCAGATCTTCAGGTTTGTTTGTCAAAGAATCTAACGTGCTGCACCAAGAAGATGGAGGAGCGTTACCAGGTGGCGGCGCGACGGGACATCCAGAACCTCCTCCAGACAACCAGCTCTAGTCTGAAGTTCCTCATCTCACGCAACGTGGCTGCTTTTCAAGGTTAGTTCATTGGTTTTGGAGACTAGCACTGGTTTATTGTCTACAATGCTTAGCAGATGATTCCTCAGTTCTCTTACCACAAAATGTGTTTCTACTCCGTTTTAAAGCTCATCAGAAGTTTGAAAAATCAACAGTTTATTTAAAACCTTTAGCACTTTGTGGTGTTCTTGTTTGGTATGATGTCAGTTTGTTTCCAGACATTTTACATGGTGTACAGTAAAGTATTGTCAGTGTATACTTTTCCCCGAAACCCACAATATGTGATTTAGTTCTCCGGTGGCATTCCAAGGGCTGTATTTTCAGTACATTTCAGGTCGACCAGTGTTCGTTTAAGGTTTGTGAATTAATGGCTTCCTTGATGAGGTGTACACCAAGATGCTTGTTTTGAGGTCTTAATTGAACCCTTCACAGCTTCGTAATATGAGGTCATAGGAGCCTACGCACCTTTGAGGAGGAGGGTATCCTTCATCTGAACCAAATGACAAACCTGGATAACCTGTAATCTCCCATAAGTGCTGATGCAAGAAGATGCACCGCTCCTGACAAAAACCTCTCTGTGCCCTACCGCAAATTCTCAGCAGAGGCTCGGGTTCAGGTTTCACAAAGGTGGTTAGTCAGTGTGTAGTGGCTCACGATGGGCCGGTTCACTGTGAGTGTGGGGAGATCTTAGATCGCTGCAAAAGTGCCAGAAGAGTGAAGATTAACAGTCTCCATTACATCAAGAGCGCACTGTCACTTTTTATGCTGACTTTGAAAGTGAGTGAGGTGATGCTGCATTACATCTGTTTATACACTTTGCCAACACTGATAGGCAGACATTATTTTTGAAAATGGTCAATATTATAAATCTATACTGACTTACAAAAAGCAAATGCATTAAAAATGGCAACATTGGAGCAGCGAAAAAGCTTTTGACTGTATTTTGATTGATATGATAATTTTCACACTTTTTAAAATAGCAATAGAGTTTATATATACTATGAATATATAGAAAATCTAAATTTATATATGTATATACTTACACTAAGTATAGTATAATATATAATATTATGCTACAACTGCCGCATTTATGTGCCATTTAAATCAGAAATAAAATATTAGCCCAATCTGACCAAAGCTGAAGATCGAGTATTTGCCGATATCAGTATGGTTACTAATATACTGTGCATCTCTTTCTCTCATAGAATGTGTACAGCTGATGGTTTCATCTCTAGTTTTCACATCTGCTGATAGACAGCAGTGTTCAGTTTCAGTAAACAGCCCAGCTTCACAGTGGTAAAAATGATCCTGTTGTTTTCCTCTCTTTTGCATTGCACTTGAATTTCTGAGTTGTGACTGACTGACAGTCTCGTGCAGGTGTAGACACGCTTCTGTTTACTGCCTACACTGCTAGACAACATTAGTGTGAGAGTTTCCCCGCAGTCCAGACTGTGTCATTAAACCAAACCTCTTGGGTTATTTCTCTTGTGGTTTAGGGCCCTTTTTATCTCAGTTCAAGACCTGTTATATCACATCATTTGGAAAAGTGGTATTCAGGTGGCAGTTACCATAGTAGTTAAAAACATTTTGCACATTTTGTTGGGCGTAGACTCGGGGAGAGCCCTGATGGTGTTTAATCACAAGACTCATTTTATGAGATTAACCCCATATTACAGAGCCCAATCTCAGCCTCCTGGTGTCTAACTAGCTATTACCTTTTTCCAATATGATACCCAACGCTCTACTGAACAGATATTAACACAATGACTGAAACACTGTACACATCCTGTGAGAAACATGGTAATATGTCGTAATATATTGTGCATCCCTATTGATACTGATAAATATATATATATATATATATATATATATATATATATATATATATATATATATATATATATATATATATATATATATATATATATATATATTCTTAGCATTGGTTGGATAGGGATAATAATGACACATTATTTTCAACATTTTAAAATGGACAAATATTAAACATTTTATGTATATGTATTTTTAAATAAGAGTATTGTATTGCATTTTATTGTAATATCATTATGTATTGTAGTATGTCCATCCAGCCATAAACAATAAATGTTATTTTGCCTTTGTTGCTGTATTTAATTTATTTGCCTTATGTAGGTCAGTATGTACTTATAATGTTGACAAGTTTAAAAACGATCAGCCGATAAAATCAGTACATCTATAACTCAAGCTTCCCAATCCTTCCCATCCTGTCACTTTTCCCATGTGTTTTACTGTCTTTAAACAATGCATGCGGTTTCTGTCATTTGGGGTGTTTGGAGAAATCACTGCAACATCTTGTTTTACTTGCTTTGATTTCGGTGGTCGAATGAAATGTGGGTTTGCTACCATTTTTATGAGGTTAGATCGAACCCAAATTATAATGCGGTTTGTCTTTGAGAAACGTGAATAGTTTTGTCTTTGAAACAAATCTGCACCTTTTCCTAATTAAACTTCAGCTTCAGTTGGAGATGTGTACAGTGTAGATGCTGGGAAGATTAGATTGCTAGGAATTGCTTTTGAACCACTGCATACTGTGAGAATTCAACCACAAGGTGATGGTCTGCTTGCCTACAAGACTTGTTTGCATTTTAGACTGTTCTACTTCCCCACTGTAAATCATGCAGTCATGTGTGTATAGTGAGGACCGTATGTTTGCGCAGTTGGTACTGTAGCTGTGTAAAGTTTCCTGAAGGTGCACTGTTGGTCCCTGCTTGTGTGCTAGATATTAATATATTACCACCAGTTAAATATACGTCTTCTGATAATTTATCTATTTTTTTAATAGACGCATGTTGACGTGAAATGCATTTTTTATATTAGCATGGTGATATTAAATGTTTATATATATATTAAGTTGTAATAATATTTCACAATATAACTGTTTTTCTGTATTTTTGAGCAAATAAATGCAGGCTTGATGAACAGAAGAAACTTCGGTAACACTTTACAATAACTGCATGCTATTAATCATTAGTTAAGCATTAGGAAACAGTTAATTAATCATTTATAAAGCATTAATAGACATGTATAAGCAGTTTATAAATACAGATATAAATGCTTTATACCTGATTTAAAAGCATATATATATAATGTATTTAATAATTGTTTTTTCATACTTTATTAATGATCAATTTATCATTTCTAAATTAAGTATAGCATTATTTACACACCAGTTATTATGGAGTTGTCAATGGTTCATAAGATCACTTAGAAATTGTAAGTAAAATATTAATAAACTATTCTTTTTATTCAGACATATAGTAATAGTTACTTATAGTATTAATAAATGGTTTATTAACATGTATTTCTATTGTAATTCAGGGTTAATTCAGGTAGTTATAAAACATATGTAGTTGTTAGCTAACTATTTTTGTGAGCTCATCTAAAGTGAGGACTATTTATGCCTTGTAAAGCTTTTACAAATGAGATTTAAAGGCTGTTAATATTTCTATGTTCTGTATCACTGTGTGGTGTTTGTTTCCGATAACTGAGCCTTTAAATATCCTTTATAAATGCTTTATAAGGCATAAACTAGACTCACCTTAGATGAGCTCACATAAATAGTTAACTGAGCACTACTAAATGCTTTATAACTACCTGAATTTACTACATTTCTTGTGATCTTATGAATCACTGGCAACTCCTAAATAACTGGTTTGTAAATAATGCTATACTTCATTGAGAAATGAAAAGCTGATCATGAATAAAGTATGAAAATACAATTATTAAACACATTATAGATATGCTTTTAAATAAAAAAATAAAGCATTTATATCTGTATTTATAAACTGATTATTACTGTGTTAATGCTTTATAAATAATGAATTATCTGTTTACTAATGCTTAATTAACACACATTCAAAATTTTCAATATGTAAAATCAATTTATTGTACAAATTTATTCAATTAATTGTAATTTTATAAAATGCATAATTTGTTATTTTATAATTTTTTTTTGTAAATGTATGCAAATTTTATAATTCTAAAGTTCAATTTCATAGTTATATTCACATATCATTTTTTAGTTATATATATATATATATATATATATATATATATATATATATATATATATATATTTAAACTTTCATAAATTTCATAAAGTCACAATGCAAATTCTTTGACACTAAGGCTTATTTTCTAAATGCGAAACATTTTTTCTTTCTTTTTATATTGATGGTGATTTCTTGTACTTTATTCTTTGTTGCCTGTTGAATTTCTGGTTGCAGATCTTTGGTCGGTGGATTATTCCTAGCCAGTAAGATTGATAGTTGTGGTTGCCATGGCATGATGGCAAACCTCTCTCAGAGTGAAAGAAAGAGAGTGGACCGGCGTCTCTCTCAGTGGGCAGCAGCATATTTGCACATTTGACGCAAAGACTCTTTACGGCCCCAGGTTAAAGACAAACATGCTCCTGTGGAGCTGGAGTCGTGGCCTCTCAGTTGGCTGAAGGTTGCTTGTTGAAAAGGCCATCGGCTAAACTTATTTCACCTTTTATTTTCTCCTTATTTATTTTTTTTTGCTTCCCCAACATTGCCAAATGACATCAAAGTGAGTTCTGCTTCAGTGGAGAGCTGATATCGTGAAATGCCCAAGCAGATGATGCAGAAAACGGCAATCTGTTCCGAGACGGAGGCTGGAATAAGAGGGCGAGATGTTTTCTTAAGAGCGCCTCACTAGTGAGAGCAAAATTGCACTGTTGAGTGAGCAAAATACCTGGAAGTCACTTGTTGAAAGTATTTGAGTAGGCATACTTTTTAAAGGAAAATGGAAGGAAAATGAGCAGAATTTGTGCAGAGGCCTCTGGCTTGTTGTTCGATTCACAGTGAATCACTTTGAAAGTGTGTGAATCATCATTTTGGGAGTTATGAACATTTTCTTGCCAGCGTTACTGCAAATATCTTGATGTTTTGTGGTTTACTAGTCTAGCAACCTGCTGAATTGTGAAAAAACAGTGGAATGGTATTACAAATGAGAGCTTTTTATTACAGAAGTATCCCTCCTAGAAAGCAAAAGGTTGTATGGAAACTTCTTGGGGGGTGGTTCACCCAAAAAATTATGACCCATTACATCAAATGCTCACCAGTGCAGTGAATGGGTGCCGTCAGAATGGCAAGCTGATAAAAACATCACCATAATCCACAAGTGATCCACACCCCTACAGTCCATCAGTTAACATCTTGTAAAGAGAAAAGCTGTGTGTTTGTAAGAAAAAATATGTTTTTAATGTCAAACAATTAGTTGATGATAATGCTTCCTCCAATGAAAAAGTCGTCTGGTCTGAATCAGGAGAGAAATGTGCACAAATCAAGTACCGTTTACAAGCCAATAACCGTTCAAAACCGCTCTAAACAAATGCATTGGTGTGATTTTGATGTAAGAGGACAACAGGAGATGGACTTTTTCCACTGAAGGAAGTGTGAAAACACCATAATGATCGATTTGTTTCTTACAAAGACGCAGCTTTTCTCTTCTCAAGATGTTAACTGATGGCCTGGAGTGGTGTTGGATTACTTTTGGGATTTTGTGATGTTTTTATCAGCGGTTTGGACTCTCATTCTGACGGCACCCATTCACTGCAGATGATCCATTGGTGAGCATGTGATGCAATGCTACGTTTCTCCAGTGATTATGTCCAATTGTGGACTGATAACAAATCGTCATGCACCAATGCAAAGCTTAAAAAACTCCCTCTGCATATTTCACAGCGATATGCAGAGCTATCAGATGCAGAAGTCTGTGTACCGTAATGATGATGAGAGGAACAATGAAAGACAAGACGGGTCCATTGCAAGTCCACTGACCCCAGATGATCTGCAGTCCTAATTTAATCACCAATAGCTCATACAGACAGTGTTCACGTCAGACCGGGAGAGCAAGATGAAATTAAGGACTAATGTTCCCATTTGTTACACACAAGCCCATTAATTATGTATTTCTATTTGATACAGATGGAGACAAGGCGGTGATTCATCACCCTTGCCATGACAGTGAAGAAAATTAAACCTTTTACAGGCACAAAACAACAAAACAGACTCACTGTGTACAGATAATAGTCTATTGTGCAGAAAAGGGAGACTTCTACACCAATAAAAACTAAACACAGCACAATTGAATTGTTCATATGTTGCTTTTTTGGCTCAAGACTAAATAGAGCTTGCAGTTGTTTAATTAATGGTGTAAGGCTTTTTTTTCCATGCTTGGCAGTTGTACATTCATTTATCGATTTTATTATTAAACCACATGCATGCATGATATCTCAAAATACATAATAATTCGTTGAACTGTTGAAAATCATACAGGTATTTTATTTTTTTTATATATTTGTGTTGAAAAAATGGTAATGGAAAAACAAATCACTAAATTTATTTTGTTAAAAAAAAAAAGAAAAAAAAAAAACAAGAACACACAAAAATTATTCCAGGAACTGTCTAATTAATTAACTATTTGATGTTTGTTTACTTATTTTATATACTTATTTACCAATTTTTCTTTCTTTCTTTTTCTTTCTTTACCAACTATTTAACTATGATTATTTTAGATCTATGTCACTTTAATGCAAATTCAGCTTTTAAGTAGATTTTAAACACAGCTGCTTGAAAAGAATTTGATATTAAACCAAAAGGCAGAAAAGCCTTAACTTCTAAACTTCGCATCTGTGGTTCTTGGACAACAGAAGGAAAGATGCAAAGCCTTGTCGATTTATTCACCTGTCACCGGCCACTTTGAGCCCATAAAACACGTTATATGCATGACTTGTATTTCCGAATGTCTCCCTGTTAACTTGCATTGCGGTCCCTTAATTCCTCTTTGTGATTCAGGAAGTCGTCTTGGCAGGATCGAACGTCCCTCCGTGCTTTCCATGCTTATGTGGCCATAAGCATTTTCAGTGTGGAAAGTGGGACTTTTTGACTGATTGTTCTCAATAGCAGGAAGATACAATGCCATGTGGGTGGTAGCGTACGCTGTGATGGGCTGAATTTAGACCGTTTATGTCACAGATTGACATTCCCTGGAGACAGTGGAGGATGTGGTCGGAATCTCTTTATTCGACGTTTAGAGTAACAAGTGATTTGGCGTGTGTGATTGGAAGACCCTTACTATTGCTATCTTGCTTTACTGCCAGTCCCTTATGCTTAAATAGTCTGCATGTATTTAAAAAAAATACAGTAAAATTGTTAAATATTGTTACAATTCAAAATATCTATTTCTATTTGAATATAACTCCATATATAATATATTTCTATAATGCAAAGCTGGATTTTCAGCAGCCATCTTGAGTCATAAGATACTTGAGAAATATGAAGAAAAAAAATGATCAGTGTTGCAAGTTTGCTACTTAATATTTTTGTTAAAACCATGATGCCAAATGTTCACCATGGTTAATATTGTGATTTTTTTTTTTTCAGCATTCTTTGATGAATTTGAATTTTTATATATATATATATATATATATATATATATATATATATATATATATATATATATATATATATATATATATATATATATATATATAAATTCATCAAAGAATCCTGAAAAAAATCACAATATTAAGTATAATATATATATATATATATATATATATATATATATATATATATATATATATATATATATATATATATAATTTATGAGGTACTAACACAGAGTTCAAATGTCCTGTAGACACTAGACAGACAAAACCTGTTGTGTTTGAGGTCATTTGTGAATTACCATAGACTTATAGTCTAAATAAAACTATTTGCAGCTATTACTGTTATTACACTTGTATGCAAAACTTCATATTATGCTTGCTAGAGTGTGTCACGTCATGTGCACGTGTCACAGCAACCGTCACAGCCCTACTCATTAGCCTTAATTTTATATGCTTTTCCCATACATATGTTCTCGATTTCCTAACAGGACTCCAGTGGCATCTTTGCATTTAGAGCACAGTCCACAGTGTTCCTCTCACATGAACCTGATTTAGTGTAGACTTCAGGCTAATGACCTAGACCAACCTCTCCGTCCCCAGCCGTTCACTAATCAGAACCTGTCGCTGGAGCGGGTAACAAAGGCAGCTTAATGAAAACAGAATGGCTCTGTTTGAAACAGCTTCCTGGTAAAGGACTGTGGTTGGAGGGCAAAGGCATGCTTTTGTGCTGCTGTGTGGTCTTCTGTGCATTTTTGCCTGCTTTAACTCATGGATCGGAGGATGATGCTGCACCGGGCCGAGTGGCCCGCATGCCCCGCTGAAGTGCCATTCACCATCCATTCAGCTTACCATCTCTAGTGTGCTTTGCACAGAGCTAGCCAGGGTTTGGGTGGTTGAGACATTGAAGCCTGACATTGGCTCATTCTGTGCCCCCTTAAGGATCTTAAACTGCTAATATTTGGCAATTAAACAAACACTGGAGATGAGCAGATGCATGTGTATAGATGTCTTTCTGTTTGTTGACAACTTCTGAATTTGATTCACTCCAATCTGTTTTCTGGGAAATCTGCTCGAGCTCTTTTCATGAGATTAAAATCCTCAAGTTGTCATTATTATTCTGGATAGGAAGAGCATCCAGCCTGCTTCTGTTTTTTGGTCTGGTATTGTTCTATTCATCATACAATTGATGTTATTTTCTTTTTCAGTATTAATGCAAGTATTTATATCAGAGAACAGCTAGAGCATCGTAATTTAACTAATAAATATATTAGTATTTTGCAAAGGTCTGAAAGTTTAAGGAAATGCATAATGGGTTATAGTAGTAAACACAGTGTATCATGACTTATTTGGTAATAGAAAGTGAACACACTGTAACTCAGGAAGTGATCCATCATGTAATTATCACTGCAGATTCTTTCAAAGACAACCCTTATTATGATTACATTGTTATTTTCTCATTTGCTCTATTTATATACTCTACCGTTCTAAAGTTTGCAGCTGTTTTTCAGCCTATTCTGCTCATCAAGGCTGCATTTATTTGATTAAAAATACAGTAAAAACTGTGATATTGTGAAATATTATTATTATTCAAAATAAATGTTTTCTATGTTAATATATAGTAAAATAGAATTTATTCTGTTAATGCAAAGCTGAGTTTTTATTCTTTTGTGTCTTATGTGTCTCTTGATTTGATAGAAACAGATGATTGATTCTTATGGGAAGTTGCACATTAGCATTAGCATGTTCTTGGCAAATCTCAGAATAAGATATCTTTAATCATCTAACATTCAAATGAGTTTGTTTCTAAAGAATAGTTGACAGTGTTCAAATGTTTAAAACTATGCATACTTCAGCCTCCCCTCAAGCGAGCGTAAGCATCTACGTGCAAAGCAAATCAGCATGTCTGAGGATATTAGCTAAGGAAATTAATAGTCCACTTCAAGGAAATACATGCTTTTGTTTATTCAATTTATTTTGGCAGGTTTCCAATAACTCCTTATCAGCACTGATCCATCAACGAAGCATTAAATCAGCTGGCCACTAGAAAGCAGCACCGTTTTCACACAGTAATGTCAGTGTGTTCGTAGAGCCCCTAATAACACTCTTGTGTTTGTGTGTTTGACTCGCACCCCTTTCAGAGCCTCTTCTAATAGCCCTGTTTAAGTGTGGCTCACTCATTACTGCCACTGTCTGACCACAAACCAGACCTCTAGTGTGAGACGCAGACCAGAAAGCGCATGGCTTTTGACTCACATTGACCTTTTGGGGGGAGGTGGGTTTTAGAAACACGGAACGACAGTTTTTAGTGTCTTTTCTTTCAATCTCTATTCCGAAATGGCACATTAACTGCATTGCAATCATTTACGAGTAAAAGTGTGTTGAAATATTACCAAGTCTGCAAACCGGATGTTAACAGAGACGCTGAAGGCAGACACAAAGAGGAGAAAATACTGGTAGAGCAATCCATGAAATATTGGAAGAAAATCCTAAATATTGAATTAGGGGTTTGTATGAATGGGATTTTTTGATGGTATTTTCTTTACATCTAGCCTCTGTATAACGTTTATTAAAGTAGGGTTTATAAACGCAACGTTGCTTTGTTTACATCAGTATCGGCCAATTTGCTTTGAAATGGTATGGAGTCGGCCATGAACAATCCTGATTGGTGCATTGCTATGTGATTTCCTGTGTGCTCGGAGTCATTGAGGTGTTTCTAGTTGGTTGCTGTGGTGGTCTTGGTTAGATAGACATGCTGTGAGAGTCATGCTTGAGAGTCGATTTGTGTATTTTCCTGTCTGGGTATTTCAGTGTGTTGAAATGCAAGCTTTTCCATAGATTTTGAGGCCGTAGACACAGATGGGGTGAAAGATCCCAGACAGTTTTCAGCAGCCGCGCAGTAAATGACAGGTTTCAGCAAAGACTGCATTCTTTTCCATTGAGAGAGAGAGAGAAACTGACACTCAGAGAGAAGTCATTCTTTGACATGTTCAGTTCAGTAACTTTATTGTCCACGTTGTGGAAATTTTGTCTCTCAATTATTTCTTTTTTTAATTTTTCCTCTTACAGAAGGCCCACTCCGAAATGTCACATTACAAAAAAAAAAAGAAAAAAAAAAAAAACTGTTGCAAAGTAGTGTTGCCACTCATGATAATGAAATTTCTAAAATTTATATTGATGATAAATACTGATATTCGATACCATTTTCGATACTGATTTTTACTGAAAGATAAATATTGAAATATAACTAGACTACAACATGACTATATATATATATATATATATATATATATATATATATATATATATATATATATATATATATATATATATATATATATATATATATATATATATATATATATATTAGGGCTGGGCGATATAGAGCAAAAAATATATCTCGATATATTTTGCTGTATCTCGATATACGATATATATATATATCGATATCTTTACAGGAAAAATAACCCCCCAAAAACTACTGCAAAAACAAATATGACAAATATTACGTTTAGGGCCCTATGACACGTTTTTTTCTTCACCATATGTTTTATTGTTACCTAGTTCTGTGTTTTAGAAGGTGTAATTATTTAAATGCATAAAAAACAACTTAATTAGTTAAAAAAAAATCGTAAAATAGCCTTATGTGAATGTAATGTTTTTTCCCTTCAGAAATTCTGTGTATTTATATTTTTCTGGTTATAAAATGAAAGCATAAAACATTCATTTAATTTATCTTTTAATTAATTAAAATTAAGCAAACTTAATTTTTTTTATTTAACTATTAAACTATTAAAAATAAAACATGGAAGAAATGTTGTGTGATTATTCCTTAAATTATGTTTGTTTAATTTTAGGAGTAACTTAGTGGGCTATGTACTATGTATATTCTGCTAAACAATAGTAATAGATTTCTGGCAAATACTTTTATTTTGACGAGTTTACTTTTACAGTTCTGTGTATGCGATACTACATCTATGATATAATTATATCTATGATATAATATATGACGCTAGTTTTACTCCGATCAATTGGTCAAATGCTCATAAAGTGCAGTTCTTGATGTTCTTCATGTGTTTACATCCTCATTTAGTGAGAGGAAAGACGCTAAAATCACGCGCGCTTCCGTGTGTGTAATAGACGAAGACGAGCTTTTGCGCCATTCATTAACACAAACACGCAGAACATGCAGGATTCATATTTACATAGACTGTTCTGGCTTAATATTTGCAGATATTAGTCCATATCGCGATTTGATGTAAGCGAATTGAACTACTTTTGATTAATTCATGCAAAATTTTACAAATTGGACAGTAGACTGTAAATTCTGTTTTTATGACTGGAATCCGCGATTCCGTCCACGTTTTCTGCATCGCAGAAATCATAGGGCCCTACAGTAGACAGTTTTTTTCTTTTTTTTTTTTAGACTAGTTCTGTACACGCGAGGGGAGGGGCACAAAATCAAGGAGGTGTGGGGCGAGCGAGCGAGGGCGAGCACAGCTCAGTAAAGGCAAACAAGCAAAGTGGCGGAATCAGAATTAAATATAAACAATATATCAATATATACGATATGTCACAATCCATATCGTGTTTTAAAAATATCTCGATATATTTTAAATATTGAGATATCGCCCACCCCTAATATAAATAAATAAATAAATATATATATATATATCTCTCTCTCTCGCTCTATATATATATATATATATATATATATATATATATATATATATATATATATATATATATATATATATATATATATATACACACACACACACACACACACACACACACACACACACACACACATATATATCTATATTTACATTATTGAAAACTTCTTGTTAAAAAAGAACTTTCGTTGTTCACAAAATAAATTAATATTGCCATGACGAAAGATGAAAATAACCACCATCTCTTGCAGAAAAAAAATAAATAAATAAATACTGTCATGCGAAATGAAGAAAATAACATTTATCTATTGTAAATTAATGTTATTTTAAATGATGAAATGTGGAAAGTAGAAAATTGTGTGAAAATTGTGAAAATTAGGTTGGTTTGGGTTTCTGAATATTCCAGTTTGATTTCTTTTCGATTAATCATATCGAAAATATGAATAATACTTATAACTGACGTTATAAGTTGTGTTTGGAGACCAGATATGTTGTTGAATATGTATTTTGTTGAACAACATGTTTATAAATGTTCTTATTACACTGCGGTCTAATGCTCTCTTAGATGTTTCATTATTTAAGTATCGAAAAATCTTTGACCACACTATTGCGATTTCAGTTACCATCACTGTCTCGGAAAACAATTGAGATGTTAATGAGATCTCATCCATGACTCCTTTGTTTCCTATGTGTCTTGACTTCTTTCTTCTCTTCATGAATGGCTGCTTCAGGATTTCGCTCTCAAATAAATTCCCAACTGGAGTGGCAGGCATAAATAGCAACACAGCATTACTCCTGTGGTTTTATGTCTGAATGTGTCTGGCTTTAACATCTTCAAAAGCAGGATATGGTTTGTGCAACTATCCAACCTCTTAGTTCCTCTGTGTCCCCAAAGACATTTGGCATAATGACCCCATAATTATACCACAGGCAAACAAAAGAGACAAACCCGGTGGCTGATTGCTTGCAAACATGGGAAGTGTTAGTAATTTAGGACGAGTCTGAAATGTGAGCTGTAGTTTTCATGCGAAGAAGAAAATAACAGCTTTCTTGGTTTGTCATACTGCTCTGTATAAAATGTAAACTATTGAAGGACTAAGTTACAAACAATGAAGTTTAATATCCTAAATCAGTTTTTTTTTCTTTTTTTTGAGCCTAGAGAGAGGTATTTTGAATCGGAGAGAGTTCATTGAGAGCATTTTTACTGTATTTTTAAACAAAGAAATGCAGCGTTGGTGAGACTTTTTGGTAGAGTTTTTTCTTGCTACATGTTGGAAAACAGTTTGCTTCTGAAGACACTTGAAGCTGCTGTAATGCTCCTGAGAAAATGTTGTTTGGTTTGCTACTTTTTAGTTCGTTTCTCCACGAATCTGACCTCATGTTGCTCCTGCATCTCTCCTTGGCCTGATTTTCTTATTTTTGCCCCCGGTGAACTATATTTTGCTGTCCCTTTCCAAGCTCTGTTTTGCTGAATGTTTATTTTACAGTGAAATCTGCCATGAGAATGGAGTTCTGTCCTGGCACACATCCGTAAAACATCCATGATTGTTTGCTTTTTATATTTGCAGTCAAATAAAGTCTAGGAAAGTTGAAATCAAACATTGGAGTTTTGTTGATTTATGCATGAAGCACATTTCTATGCTGGCTGAGGTCAATGACGCACTCGTAGCCATAAGGCATGCTGGCATTGCATTGCATTAAACATAAAGCACTTCAAGAGGTTGATCACTGAAGAAGTGATCTGACAGGACACTCATGAACCTGCTGCTTCATCTCCATTCTACACGTCTACTTTTGGCTAAATGAATTCACATTAATCAAGCCCTCTGTCGTTTATCCTCTTCAGTTTCTGGGGTTTCCCAGACAGTATTGTGGTTAGCTATAAAATGTGTCTGTTTAAAGAGAGAGAAACCATCATTTTAGGTCTGTTATTGCTCCCTTACTAACAGGGAAGCGCCTTTATGGCTTGTCTGCCTGGCTTTAGCATTTTATGTGGGTATTTTATTGTCATTATATAAGGTCATCCCTCGCTCAGAGTCATCGTTTACTCACGCTCATGTCATTTTAAACCCATATAGTTTGCTTTTTTTTTTTTTTTTTGGATGAAACTTTCCTTTTTTTTGCAATGGTATGATAATCTACATATAAACTCTCCTCTTGTTGACCTCTATCTCCAAACATGGAGTGCCAAAAGAGGTCAAAGGCTGTAAAGGTGTGAGAATGGTTACTCGAAAGGGACAGCAAATTATAATTAAAGAAACCTCAAGGCAATCCTCGTGCTTCACTGCGTTCCTCCTCTTTCCCATTGTTGCTCTGGCTCCTGCCTCTGAAAGCTGTAAGAAGTTTGAGTCTTTTTAATCATTTATCAAGATTCTCTTTGAACCTATAAGCCTTTGCTTTGGCTCACGGACAAGACTTGGGTTTTATCAGACTAAATCAGCCTTGCTCTGCTTTTTCTAACTTTAGGATAGATCTGTTTACAAATACAACACACACGGTTCACGATTTATCACGCCGCACGTGACCCTCTCCGGGAACAATACGGTGCATCAGCTTAATGCACAGAACAAGCGTCCTGCATCTCGCCACGAAGCTTTGAAGTTCACATGCAGAACAGATTGTGCTGTAGACAGCGCTGGGCTATTGTCCCACACGGTGAATTATGAGGTTGTAAGGGGTTTAGAGAGGAAAGATAACATCTTCTGTTCACATGTTTTTCATCAGAGCATTATTCAGGAGAGCAGGAACACTGCTGGTCTGCTGCTTGTTTGTTTCTTTATTTAAAGCCATGCAATAGTGACGTTTCCCTGCGCACGTAATACCGAAATAGGTTTTGTAGAAACTTGTTTCAGAGGATTCTGTGATGCAGTGTCTGTCTGGATGTCATGACCAATCAGACGTATTTATTTCATTTTTCTTTTTTATTATAATTTAATTTTATCGTTTTCAATTTATTTGATTGAATAAAACAATAAAATAAAATATTAAGTATTTATTTTTTTATTTAGTTTTTAAATATATATATATATATATATATATATATATATATATATATGTATATATATATATATATATATATATATATGTATGTATGTGTGTGTGTGTGTGTGTATGTGTGTATATATATATATATATATATATATATATATATATATATATATATATATATATATATATATATATATATATATACACACACATATATATATATATATATATATAATATGTGTGTGTGTGTGTGTAATTTTTTTCCCATTTTTTTTCATTTTCTATTATTCGATTATCTTTTTTTTTGTTTGTTTGTGTTTGGATTTATCGTGCTTGAATGTATGCTAACATAATGCAACAAGTCAACATAATATATGCAATTAAAGGCCTTGATGTAAAACAATTAAACTGTTAAATATTAACTATTAACCATTTTGTTAGTGTTGTGGTTAACATAATGCTCTGAAATTGAGTGTTAGCTTATACTTTTTAGGGAAACATATTTGGATCCAGTTTGATATTACATGGTGGGTTTAATCTGTTCTTATATTGTAGTTAAACAGGTCAAGCTAGGATACAGCAAAGACTAGTTAACAAGCAGCACCAGCATTATAAAACCATCTTAGATTTGAAGTTAGTCCAAGCGCTGTAAGATTATTATTGTATTTAGTTCTTTGGTAAACTCAATAGCTAATCCAGAGCCAAAGTATTAACATTAGCACTTTTTGATGTTGTTTATTTTCTGCTTTCTTGTTGTTTTGGTATTCTTCTGTTCACAATCATTGGTAGGAGAGCGGGAGCCTGATCCAGCGCACTGATGATAGGGTTTTATCTGTGATCTGAGCAGCATACCTGTGCGTTTGAGTGTGTTTACAGTGGGCTGCTGAAGTCAAACACTGTGGAAGCGTTGAAAGCTCTCGAGAGGTTTATTAGAGGCTTTAGTGTTTTTCTGTACTCGCTGGAGTCTGGGCTGATTTACTGTGGCGCTGGAATTGTTGATGTGCATCCAATCGAAGAAACACTGACCAGTAGCATTATAAATGCCCACACAGACTTTGTGGTTTGTCTTTCTTTCTTCTGTAACTTTGTTTGATATCCCCACTCTTCATTAAAGTCAACATGAAGTCAAATTTACTCTATTAACTTGACTGCACATTCAGATCTGATTGGATTCCTCAGAGCTTGTTATTCCAAAGGAACATTACGTTTATTTCTTTTTGAAGTTATTAGTTAATATTAACTTTGCGGAAATTGACTCATCAACTTGACTCCACGACAAAATTGAATTGTAATGTTTGGTTATAAACGTCTACAACAGGATAGTGATCTTGTGAGGTCGATAAAATATTAAAATGCAAACTCCTATCGCTAAAAAAATAAAAAAAATAAATTGGCACAGAGATCAGTCAAATCAGTTTTGTGGTTGATGTTATATGCTTGTATAAGATTATCTTTAAAAAGATAAAATTGCATATTTGTAAGCATTAGAACGGTTCTCCTGTGACCTAAATGCTGTTTGACTGTAGAAAACATTCCTAGATAAGGATTTGGACTCCAAACAAACAACATGGGCAACTTGGGAAAATAATTTGCAAACTAGCAGCATTTCTTTTTTGAAGTCTGAAAAGATGTATGAAAATATTCTGTTTCAGTGACATGAACTTTCATTTCTTAACAAAAGTAAAGGCTTTTTCTGTGTGACTGTCAGGAAGCCAATATGATTTGATTTAGACCTGCTTTTCATTGCTTTTATAATAATCTATTATTGCCTTTTAAAATATTGACCAGAGGATGAATCATTCACAAAAAGCCCAGGATAGTGTCTTTGAGGAATAGTTTATACAAAATTCTGTCCTCAAATGTATTTTCATCATTTACCTACCTGATTTATTTTTAAATTTTTTATTTTATTTTGTTTTATTTTATTTAATTTTATAGAACACTTTCACATTACTAGTATGCTTTAGTTGTTTTATTAATTTATTTTTTGTTTGTTATTATTTAACTTTTTTGTACAGTACTTTATTTTTATTTAATGTTTTATTTTATTCATAATTTTATTTTTGTTTGCTTAGATTTTTTTTGTATAATACGTGATGTTTTTTTTTTTTGTTTTTTTTTATTATTTTATCTACTTTTTTAAATGTACATATTTTTACCATTAAGATTTACCAAATTACTAGACTTAAAAGTTGTAAATAAAAGTATAGGCAGATAAATGTGTTGTTAATGTAGTTGTAGTTGTTAACATGCATGTTTTTGACATTTTGAGTTGTGCACTTTTTTGGGGCGACACATTTCAACATATAAACAAAATATATAAATATGAAACCCCTAGTATAAAACTTTCAGTCAAAATTGCAGTGCACAACACCCTCTTTCCTCTCTTCCCTCACCTGATTTTACCCTCTTTATGCTGGTGAGGGTGAAATACGTCTACAAGTAACAAAAAGGCGTTTAGTGTTTGACTGCCCTCTCTTTGACTAAACAGTGAGTCATTGAGGCAGAGCTTCAGGAGGGCCACTGAGACACATTCATACACAGATATGAGAGCCCAGGGAGTCAGTCTGATGGTGGTGCTGAGTGTATTTCACAAGCATCCCCACCAGATCAGCCTCGCCAAATTCATCCTGGTTTCTGTTTTTACAGCCCACACATCACACGACACCTCACACTCCAGCGAGGTTGTTTTTTCACTTTTTTTTCCCTTATCTGTTGCCTGAGGTGAATGCAGAAACTCTTTTGATTACCAATCTGTACCTTAACTGCAGCTGGCAGCCAGGAAGTTTTGTGTTTATGTACTTTTGTAACATTTGTTTGCACTCTTTGTATTGCTATAGACTTGAGTGGGCATGCGGCATATGTGGATAATGTCTGCACATTTGACATTTTAAGATTTTTTTCTTTGTTTACAAAGTGTTAGCCAACATGATTGCTGGCTAACACTGCAAAATATATTTTTCCTGTATGAAAAAACAATCTATCTTCACATATGTGCGTGTTGTATAAATATAAGATAAAATAAAGCAATAATCCCCAAGAAGCCGTGGTTTACAGTGAGTTTATAACAGCTAAGGGGCGTTGTTAGGCACAAGGCTTATTGCTTTCATAAAAAGGTTATTTCATAAACATAGTAAGGTTTCACAAAATAAAACAGAGCAAATAAAGTGTAATGATATTAATAAAAAAACTTATTCTTCAACCAAACAATGTAGTTCCCCAGAAACCGTTGTGGTTCCAAAAAATGTGGTTACCGAGCAACACACAAACGTAAACAAAGGTGTATGTTTGTAATGTATTTAGAACAGCTTCAAACGAAGCTCAGCCAATCAGAATCAAGGACCTATCCCTTTTACAATGTTTATTTTAATATTTAATAAATAATAATATATAGATAGATATATATAGATAGATAGATAGATAGATAGATAGATAGATAGATAGATAGAACTTATTATATATATTAACAAATTAATTACTAATATTAAGAATTTACGCTACATATTTTATTTATAACATTTATGGCACCTAAAGAAAAAAAAAAATCCCCATTGCTGTTTCTTATTGGAATGACTTAGAAACCAGAGACTTACTGTTATTGTAGTAGCATTTTATATAATTTTAATTGATCTGTAGTAAAAACCATGCAGAAGCATTGCGGTTCAGCATGTAACTTGTCTTTTACCGTTTGCTTCAAATACTTCATAGCTGAATTCATATGGTTTTTCAAGTAATCGATCTATGATTTCTTCTTGGCGGGTGATAAAATGGGCCAGAACTCCCTAAAAAGCCACTCAGAGCTGCCAAGTGCCATAACATTTATCAGATGTGTCTGTCCTCTGTTGGTCCCAGTGTGTTTGAGATGCAGGCCGGGTCACTGCGGTCACAGCTGCTGGTATGGCTGGTATTTGCGTTCGGTCATGTTCTGACCAGCGCTGGCAGGACCGATGTGTTTTGGTTGGACGACAGGAGCAGCTTCTCTAAAGCGGGTGATAATGGAGATGTTTGCTTAGGCTTCCCTTTTTTCTGCTAAGCCATCTCCAAAACCAACATAACCCCGAAAAAATATACTAAGCACTCACAAGCAGCGATACCACTCCCTCTCGGAGGAAATGGGCGTTTGGTGAATGGTTTGGAAAGCTGCACTTGTAGTGGAGACCTCGAGGGGCATGTCTTTTGGGTGAGAAGGGTCCTCGAACGTCCGGCCAGATCTGTGTGGGATCTCAAAGCAACGGTCATGAATGAGGATGAGGTGAAAGTGCAAAAAAACATTTTACTTCCACAGTATGACAGTTTAAAATGACATGATTTGTCATGTTTTGATAGGAGCTGGGCTGTCAGAGGCCAAAGGTCAAGTTCAACTTGGGTTTTTCTTTTCTTTTTTGTTTGTTTGTTTGTTTGTTTTATGTTTATTTTATTTTAGATTATTTGTTTTTTTTAATTCATATTTTATATTAATTTATTGGTTTATTCTTTAATTTAATTTTTATAATTTAAACTATTTTATTTTGTTTTATAGCATTTTAAGATTTTTATTTTATTTTTTTTAAACTTTTATTTTTGTTTATATTTGCTTTATTGTATTTTAAGGTTTTTATTTATTTATTTTTTCATACACAGGAGACTTTTTCATATTACTACCATTTTTGTAGTATTTTACTATTTTTGTCAACAGAAGAAAGAAAAGGCAACAGTGTTGAAACTACAGAAGTGAACGATTGGGTCCCTTTGATTTCACGTTGATTTTAAAATCTTAATTTGTTTGGAGTACCTTTTTTTGTGCATTAAGTAGGGATGCACGATAAAATCGGCACAACATCGGTATCGGCTGATAAAAGCTTAAAATGACCATCATCGGTATCGGCCGATATGAATATTTCTGCCGATGAGCCAAACCGATATTCTCCAAGTGAAATAATTGACCTGTTTTTCAGATGTTAATGTCTGTCTACATTTGTAAAATAATACATTTATGGTAGAATCAGTACAGAAGAGATACATGGATTTCTCTTCAGTAAAATTAAAGTTTAAATATATCAGTATATATTTGTATATATATCGATATCGGTATCGGCATCGGCCAAAATTATTTTGAAAATATCGGCATATCGAATATCGGCCAAAATCCAATATGGTGCATCCCTAGCATTAAGGATCAAGACCAAGGATTGCTTTCCTTGTTTGATAGTTGATGCCTATAACATCATACTGATCTGAAAAACTGATGATGGAATTGTTTTTAATCTGCAGTGAACCATATACAGCCAAAACTGTTTTTTGATAAGAGGTGTATTCTTTGCGTTGACCTTTATTTCCCATTCATTCGCTGACCCCGCTGTCATTTATCTGGAACGAGACCCTCACATTCAGACCGTCTGCATTGCCTGTAAATAGTTTATCTCCCCTCGTCTGTTTCTCTTCTCAGCTTAAGTGGGTTAGGCTAATTGAATTCTCCTCGACTACTGCTGTCAGATTGTTGTACGTCCTTATTTTGTCCTTGTGAGCGTTGGTACGCTGTGTTTGGAGTCATGTATAACATTGATGAAGTGAGCTAATGTCTTCTTACCTGAAAGATACCTGTAATCACAATTGTCTGATTCTCTTCACAGCGGCTCATGAGTGTCAGGGCTCTTTTATACAGATGTGACCTCATTGGGTTCTTTAAGAGCATTTTATGTTTTTAAAAGCATATTTAATATATATATATATATATATATATATATATATATATATATATATATATATATATATATATATATATATATATATATATATATATATATAATTTGTATTATTTATTTTATATAGAAGTCACATTTAAAATAAATGTGCTTTAAAATATAATTATATGCTGTTATGATATTTTAAATATTTAGCCAATATTTATTTATAGATTTTACATTTACATTACTTGTTTCATCAACATTTTAGATTTGTAAAAAAAAAAAAATATATATAATAATTTTCTCTGTCCACCGCGTAATAGAAGTAATAAGCTATTATTTGCATGGCCTGTGTGGAAACATGATTAATATATATATATATATATATATATATATATATATATATATATATATATATATATATTAATTATTATTTTTTTTTTTTTCATATATCATTTTTTTTTACATTACAAGGTTCAACAGCTTTTTTATATTTGTAAAAGCATATTTAAAAAATATAGAATTTTTATTAGTCTTTATTTCGTATAAAATACCCACATTTAAAATACATGTTTTTTACAATATCAAATATAATTATATATATATATATATATATATATATATATATATATATATATATATATATATATATATATATATATATATATATATATATATATTTTACTAGTTTCCACAAGATAATATTTTTTTTTGCGTACTTGTGTACAGTCTGTTTCACTCTCTACTGTGGTTTGAAAGTCTGAATACAGGTCCATCTCATCTCTGGCTCTCTCACGATCTCATGTCACCACTGGCTTTTCTTGTGGTCTGAGGTCATTCAGATGAACTGAGTCAGGTCTGTAAGAGTCATCTTTACGTTTCTCGACATCAGAGATGGCCAGGTGGCACAAGAAGCGCTTTGAACTCTGTCTAAACACAGTAACAATGAGGGGCCTCCCTCTGCGTTCGGACCCTTTCAATGCGGATTAGGCCATCCCGGGACGAGCGGCGAATCACACGACGACATGGAGATTGGCAAGACTGAAGTGGCATTGTGACAGGCGGCATGTATGCTCTCACAGCGAGCCGAAGAGGAGGAGAGAAAGAGAATAGAAACTATTGTCTCCTCGCTCTTCTGTTGCCTTTGTGGGCTGCAGGAAAGGAAGGGAGCTGCAGGCTTTGGGAAGGTGACACTAAAGCTACAGCATGTCTGGGCACAGCGCTCTCTGTTTGCCCATCTGTGTGAGTCAGAAATGCACCATATTTTTCTGTTTGTATCATATACTTGTGTACCACAACATCGTATATTTGAGCGTCTGGTTTGTATGAGTCACAAAGTGAGTCACGGTTTTGGTACTTTAATACTCGGAAAGTTTCGGAGTCAAATGTCGCATTCACTCGGAGAAATCTTCTCCAACGTGTTTTATGCTCTAGTTTTGATACATTGGCACACTTTTAAGTCATGTCTGTACACAGCGGGTTGTTTGTTTTTATTCACTGGCAATCTAACATGAACAAATGATGACATCATATCATGTCATTTTTATTACATACATGATAAATATTATCGGGTTTTGACATATGCCCCAAATACTGTATTGCTTATTCTATACCATGATTATAGCATTTACCTTTTTATATTGATATTCAAGCACTGTACATGTACTGTAGGGATGGAAGATTTGACCCAAATATTATGATTATTTTAATTATAATATTTTCAGTATATTAGTTATAAATTATCAATATGAACATATGTCTATCACATATTTATGCCCATTTAGGAGAACCTGGTAAGTAAAATTTATTGAAATGAATAATTATACTATGATATAATTCTTTGTATAACATTTTTTTATATTATACTGTATTGCATTATATGTGATCTTATTTTAATGTTTTTGAAAATATCATAATTTCAATAATTTAATATATTTTTGTTGGAGAAATGTGTTATATGCAATATAATAAAATTAAATATTTAAATGATTATAATGTTTGAATTATATTACAAAGTTTTTATATTATTTTTTTATATTTTGGTGTGGTGCATTAAATACTTAATGATTATAATATATTCCATCGTATTTATATGGTTCTGTACAGTACAGCAAGTAGAGGTGCGTGATTTAATGCAGAAATCAGCTTTATTTTTTATTATATTGCAAAAATAATTTTCATATTACATTTTTTATTGCAAAAGTAATATTAATGATTTTTGGCAGAATCTGGTGAATGGTTAATGCTTGAAATCAAGGTGCTACATCTTATTTGGACTTGATGGATGTAAACCAAGTGATTCGATTGGACCGTCTACATACTGTCGTATTGCCGAGACCATGCCATGTAATGTCCAAAAAGCATGGCATTTCCATGGTACTGCAGTGATGTAATGTACACACACACTCCTCCAGCTGTAGATCACACACATCCACGCCTGGAGATTTATGGATCTGACCGTGCTTTGATTAGAATGAGCAATGAGCTTCATATGGGGGAGCTTTTCAGCTTCATTTTTCAAACATGTTTTGACAATACTTCCACAGTACGGTTATTTTTCTAGCAATCCCACTGTAAGCAGTTGTTGTCAGAAATGAAGCTGTCGCACGAGGCCCATCTCGCTTATCGAATTTCACAGCAGCATCGCCGCACAATCACGCCATTGATAGCTGTGAATTCCCCTCCCATCAGATGTCAAACCAAACAAGTATGAGACTAATTCACTAGTTTAACTCTTTTACTCCCTTTGTTCATTAGAACATGTTCTGCTTGGTTTCTAAAAAGAGCCCGAGGTGTGAGATCTGTAGCAAAGAAGCACCACAGACGATAGTCATAGTTCATGGAAAAATGAAAACACTCCCTCAGGCCATTTAAGATATCGGTGACTTTCCTCTTGAGTAAAACAGTAAAGAAGATTTTTGGCTGAAACCATGGTCTTAGTGATTCATAAAATGAAAGTCAATGGCTGTCGTCTCTATGAGAGTCAAAGCATATACAGGGAACACAAAATTAATACTTGTGGCCCCTGATGATATATTGAGGTCTTATGAAGCGAAACAATCAATATGTGCAAGAAACTGACCATCAATTACAACTTTATATGTCTCAGGCAAATGGGGAAATACCGTATTTTTCGGACTATAAGTCGCACCTGAGTATAAGTCGCATCAGTCCAAAAATACGTCATGATGAGGAAAAAAACATATATAAGTCGCACTGGACTATAAGTCGCATTTATTTATAACCAAGAGAAAACATTACCGTCTCCAGACGCCAGAGGGCGCTCTATGTCTTCAGTGTAGACTACAGAGCACTGAGCAGCATAGAGCGCCCTCTCGTGGCTGGAGACAGTAATGTTTTCTCTTGGTTCATGTCTCTTAGTTCATTTCTCTCAGTTCATGTCAAATTAATTTTGATAAAAAAGTCGCACCTGACTATGTCACAGGACCAGCCAAACTATGAAAAAAAAGTGCGACTTATAGTGCGGAAAATACGGTATGATAATTTTCCATGAACTGGTTGTTTCTGTGAACTGGTTCAATTTACTAATTTGTTTTCATAATCATGTGATTATGTAACCTACTTTATCCGAAAATATATTATTAAAGCACCCAATAATGATGTGAAACACAGATGTTTTACATGTCTAAAGCATATAAAGTGAATAAACTAGTCTTTATCAGCTCATCTTTTTACATACACTATGAGAAGCCATGAAAACATGAGTGTTGGAGGAACTCAGGATTAGATACACCAGCATCTAACTTGTGCCCTGCATGACTTTTATATATTGATTATATTTATAAAATCTGATGTAGCCTAGTTAATATCACATGAACAGTACCGTTTTTTTCTTTCTCTAAATATCAGCACGATTGCAAATGTGAAACTGATTTTTTATAAAACAGTAAAATAAACAAGAAATGCATATTATTTTATTAACATGTTGTACATTTCTTCAGCGAAAATCATTTCAAAGCCTGAGCAAGAACAGTTTTGCATCTCTGAGCAACACAAAGTATCATAACTGAATAAATTAGCCGTTTGAATGAATAGGTTGAATTAATGACTCACTCATGCAGTGATTTGCTTCCACATACTGCTGATTTTGGGTTATAATTAAAGTAATTTTTTTTTCCCAAAAATCTCAAACATTGCAGTTGAAAGTGAGTCTGAAAGTGAGTTTTGATTGAGTAACTTGTTGGTCTGTGCTGCTAGATCCATGAACAGTTTCAGATGGTTCAGTGCGATTTGTTGAACCAAAAAGAACCAGTTCAAAAGAATGATCCGTTCGTGAACCAGACATCACTCTGGACCGAGGCTCTGAAACACAGGTTGTAAAGTTGAAGATAATGTTCAGTTTCTTGCACAGACCAATCTATTCACTTCATAAGACCTCAGTTTAACATCAGGAGTCACTGGGTTTAATTCTGTGTTGCCTGATATGTTTGTTTTAATGGGGTCATAAATTAAATTTTTCTTCCTCTTTGGAGTGTTAGAAGCTCTTGGTGCTTGAAGATCTGTAAAGTTGCAAAGACTAAAGTCTCAAATCCAAAGAGATATTCTTTATCAAAGTTAAGACTCTGCCACACTCTCCTAAAACGCTTGGTTTAAACACGGCCCATATGTCTATGTCACTGGAAATATTTGCGTTATGCCACCCAATGTTCACTCAAAGAGAGAAGGCTTGGTTTCAGTAACACAGTTAGTGTTGAAGCAGTTATGTCAGGGAGATGTGTGTGGATCCAGCAGAAAGCAAAAGGACTTTACTTGTTCTTACTAAAGTAGATGCGTTTAGGAATCTTTAAGATTACCTACAGCAGAAAAGCAACGCATTTTATGGATAACTGTTTTGTGAACCTGGGAGAGGATGTTATTCTGATGTTGCTACAACATTCTGGTGCTTCTGAATCAGCTACTGGAAGTATGTTTTCTTATTAGTTTAAGTATTTTTCTGTTGAATGTTCAAATGTGGAGTCGGCTGTCTTAACCGTCCGTGGCTTGTGTTCTGCAAACACATACGAGCTTCATCACGGTGTCTGTCACGTCACTCTTCCTCTTTCGGGCTTGAACTGATGGTAAAACTAAGGACATTATTAACTTTACATTTATTTTGAAAGATGAAGGTCATGATTATAAAATGTCAAGGGCCGCTACATTTCCGATGAGTGCTTGTGGTGATCGGCCAATCACAATGCACTGGGTCAGCTGGCCAATCAGAGCAGACTGCTCTTGTCGGAAGGAGGGTTCAACCCTGCTCCAGGTCAAATATGGACTAACCCAACCATTAGGTTGAATTTTTACATTAAATGTTTAACCCAAATGTTGGTTTAGTCCAAATTTGACCTAAAGTTGGGTTGAAATATTTCAGCATTTTTTAGAGTGTAGAGGACCTACAATAACAACATATTCAACATATTCCTTTACACCAAATACACAAAATAATGATCTTTAAAAAAGCATCATATGACCTCTTTAACACTCATCGACCCATTGAGTTTTATGAATCACTAAGGACCATGGTTTCAGCTTAAAATTCCACTGAAGAGAAATGTTATCTATATCTTGGATGTAAATTAACATTAAATTTCATTTTTGGCTGAACTGTCCCTTTAAATGAAAGGCTTTCTAAATGGAAACACTCAAGTCTCCCTAGCACAGAAAGAGCAATCTCTGAGCGATCAAATGCTGGTTAGGTGTGTGTGGGTGTGTTGTTGATGGCTCGGTGCCAGGTTCTGCTGGTGGGTGAGAGCAGCAGTGAGTTGTGACCTCATAACACGGCACTCACTGGCCGCTAATTGGTGCCACACCGCTGATGTGTTATAATGGGAGAAAATCAATACAGACAATGATTTGATGCGTTCGTGTGTGGGCGGACTTGACTTAGAAGAGCTTCTTTCTCACTCAGAATGGCTTTTTGGTGTCTGTGTTGAATCTTTGAGATCCTGTATTTGATGGAAAGGAGCATTTCCACCCAAAAATGAAAACTGTCATCATTCACTTCATCTCATGCCATTCAAAACCCTTATGAAACATCCTTCGGGCTTCATTTCAAGTCTTTGTTTGACAAAAGTATTTCTATTGTCTTCAAAAGCTTCAAGGAGAGTTAAATGATGACAGAATTTTAGCTTTTGTGCAATTCTTTAAAATGCATTTGTGTTTCTGTTTTAGAACTTTTATGTCATTCTGTTTTGAAATACTGGCCTTTAAAGTAGAACGAGTCGGTGCTGTGTGGACAATATTGAATCATTCTTGTAAACATGGTTGGAACAAAACCCACTTGTTTGTAAATATTGCATATGTCATTACGCCTCAGATATGCATAAAATCGGCTCATTTGGTGGATGTGGTAATGTGCAAGATAACGAAGCAAGTGATTTTCGGATCTTAAGAGAAGTCTGGGGGATTTTTTATTTGCTCAGATACTTGATTGAAAAAACTTAATATTAATATTCATTAGATATGCAAGCACATGCAACTCCCCCTGGTGGACAGATGTTTAGTTCCAATATTTTAATATATGAAATATAGGTATAGAAATATAGTAAAATAATTTAAATATAAAATATTTTTAATATATTTAAAAATGTTGTATTTAAAGAAATAAACAAATATATTTTTTTAATGTTTTGCGATTCATTGAGTATTTTTACATATTTACATTTTTTTAAATTAGACTCCGTAACCAACATATCATCCTATATGCGATTGAATAATTTGCTTTGCCATTTTATTAAAATTTTCGATCTATAAATAATTTATATTAGGATTTTTTTTTAAATAAAAAATATATATTAATTTACTTCTCTAAGATATTTGAGCTGAAAATATTTACATAAAAATAAGTATAATTTATATATATATATATTTTTTTTTTTTTTTTTTTTTTTTTTTAGGTGATAATGTCAAAAAGGTTATTAATTGTGATTTTTTTTTTTTTTTTTTTAATTGTAATGTTTTATGTTATTGTTTTCTATTTATGCTTTGCTTAATACATTTTTATTTATTTAAAATTAACATTTATATGGTTTTTATTTTTTTCATTTATTTATTTTTTTCTGTTTTTTAAGGTTTGTTAGATTTAATTCTTTTTTTTTTCCCATACTGGACCGTTTTGGAGACCTGAACTCTTTAACACTGACATGTGATCCTACCAGGGCTTGAATCATTTGCTTTGCCCACAGCTTCACTTATTGCAATGCATGCCTCATATAAATCAGACACTGATGTAACACGGCTTATGAAAGCTTGTGTCCCAGACGTAACCCCGTCCCCTATAAAAGCGCCAACATGTACGCCATCCGCTGCACTTAATAGGGGTGAAAGGTACCAGCATTTCATCATCAGACGCATGTGAGTTTTTCACTGCAGTCCAAATAAAACCCATAGCACCTTTCTGCTATCCCCTTCTTTTTTTGCACTTAGTTTAGGATGGCGTATTCGTAGCCATGTTTGCAGGGGTTGTGAAGGAAACTCCATGCCAAAAGCTTCTCCTCGGCAGTCGAACCCTTGTGAGAGAAGCAAACAGAAGCGCTGCCAGCGAACAAGTGTTGGTCCAACTCAAACAAACGTAGCAGGCGAGCCGTACAAAGCTGCTTCTTTCTTCACACTAGCGCTCTGGTTTCAGGTCGGGCGATTACAGAAGCACCTTCAGTGACGCCTCGTTAATCAGAGCATCGTCAAGCTCACGCGTGTTTGTCTTATAAGCTTGGCTCTGCCAGAACCGGCCGAAGACCAGAGTTAATAGAGGCACAATTACAACTATTGTAGTTGTAAAAGATGCTTTTAAAGTTCAATCTGGCTATATAAAAAACTATATAAAAATATAGATTTAATTAGGTAATGTAAACTTTTTACATTAGTTAACCCTACATATTTAGTGCATTTAAATTTTGTAAATTAAATAATGCATTTATTGTACATATTATTAGGGATTCTCAACAATTGGATGTACACTGAAAAAAAATGTTATGTTGAATTTACTTAATTTTATTATGTCAAGGGGTTGCACGAAATAAAATTTATCTAAATCCAGATATATTTTGTTGATAAGTATTTTGTTGATATAAGTTGAGTGAACTTATATTTTATAAGTTGATTTTACTTATATTTTATAAATTTGTTGTACTTATATTTTATACATTGAGTTTATTAATCTCTTTCAGTAGTTTAAAATTTATTATAATCATAATTTTAGCAAAACTATTTTGAGTAGAATTTACTCAAATTGTGCAACCAGATCAATTTAATCGTTTAATATATAAAATTAATTTTAATCCAATATTTTTTTTTTTATCTATTGTATCTTTCATTAATATTCAGACAAATAAAGCAAACCCAATATTTTCAACTCTAACTTTATCTTTCTTATCCAAGAGATTTTTGCTCTCTCAAACAAGAGTGGCTGTAATGTAACTCAGTAGTCACCGTTTCTCAGAGACCTCAATACATGGTACACCACACACAATGACGGTAACAATCAGTGAATAGTGTTGGAGTATAAATGGGTCATTTAGAGTAGAAAATGAACTTCGTCACAAAAATGAATGTCACTAAAAGTAACATCAAAAGCAACCATAAAACTGTGTAAATACAACTCGAAAACTGTGAAAAATTTAACATTTTGAATAATTCATGTCCCAGTGCGTGATGGGGAAATACACTGAAAAAATTCATTGCATTTACTAAAAAAATTAATTAAATATAGCTAAAATAAATTGATTGCAACCACTTACAATATTTTTTTTAAGTAAATTCAATGAATCATACCATCATAAGCATAATTTGTTAAAAACCAATTAATAATTATTAATTAAAATCAAAAACTAAATTTAAATAGATTACTCTAGCAAAATTGAATTAAGCTTAATTTAATTGGGGCCATAATCATTTTTTTTCAGTGTACGTAGGCATATCGGTTTCATATTACCATAGCTCAGGACCACCTCAGAAACCTATAGTCCTGCGAGCCGAGCTGTGCCATGCTTCATTGCTGAATTAAATAATATGCTGTCATGGCTAAGTGGATTACTTAGCATTATTGAAAATGAGTAATGCTGCAATTATAGGTCGAGGGATGAGAACGGGGTCTGGGAAAGCCTTTTAGCAGCCGAGCAGATTCATATGAGAGGGAGGAGCTGCAGCAAATAGGATGAAATGCATTCCTGATTGTGCCACGATGGACAAAGATGTCAGACGAAACAGCTGCCAGAACAATGTGTCTCGGGTGAGGCTGTCCGTCACTGCGGCTAATTGAATGTTGCAGGACGTGGACGCGTACGTGAAAGTGGTTGACTCGAGTTATTTATATCAAGAGTTGTAAAACAAGTTATCGTTAAGAGAAAAGCCGCAACAAGGCTCGTCTGTCTGTAATGTTTACTTAACTCGACATTAAAGTCGACCAATCAGAATTAACCCTCTTTACTTTCCTAATGCACATTATTTGTCATATTGTGTACAATTTGTTGTGCACAGTTATTCAAAAGAAAATTATTGTACTTTGTAGCTTTTTAACCTTTTTTCAAAATGTTTATAATAATAATAATAAACATATATATATATATATATATATATATATATATATATATATATATATATATTTTTTTTTTTTTTTTTTTTTTTTTGCAGATTTTTGAAAACTTTTTTTTATTTAATAACTTTGTTGCATAGTTTTTAACCAAATTAATAATAATAATAAAAAGTGCAATAGTCGCAATATTATTTGTATGCCATCTTTAATAGAAAAAAAAATAATCCCAAAGTGTTGTAAAATAAAATTCATTACTATAAGCACTGATTTCTTAATAAGGGAACAAATGGCTGGCAAAAAAAAAGAAAAGTATGTGTGTGTGTGTGTGTGTGTGTGTGTGTGTGTGTGTGTGTGTGTGTGTATGTATTAATATATGTATTTATGTATATTTAATTTGGCTTTATTTAGACTCCTCCTATATTGTTCAGATGTAAATGCATCAGATTACTGAAGTAAAATAAGTTACTTTAGTGAATTGTGTTGACTCAAATGCTGTCAGACAAGTTGTCAAGCAAAGAAGAAAAAAAAAAAAAAACAATAACCTTGCTTGTCTCACTTGCAACGTTTTTTTTCCCTTTGACATTAAAACCACAGGCCTGCAAAGTCAACCGTTCTTTTAAGAGCTCACGTGATGTTTGCAAATAAAAAATCAAGTTTCCACCTGGGTTTGTGGTATTTACAAAATCTCGTTATGTCCTCTGAAGGACCTCATCATAGTAGCATTTACCTACTGGGTCACGAGACCTTACATCGCATCAGCTGTCTGAAGGAGAGCTCGGAGTAAAGATATTTGGTGTCTTTTGCTGTGGTTGTGCCCTTTATCTGATGAACAATGCATTAGGGCCGCTCATGCAGTATTCATGCACCAGTCTGAGCATTGATGCATTGTTCTTCTACTAAAGGCCACCTGTAAAGTTCAGTCTCGTTTGGGACGTGCACAGCACTTGACAAAATGTAGGATTAAGAGGCAGAACTACAAGAACCCAGGCAGTTTCATAATGAGCAAATTACTGATTTGTAACAATAGTACAAAACACAATTAATGCAATGTTAATGCAAATGCTTACTATGCTGAGCTTGATTTCACGCATTATTATACATATTTTTGGATGGACTATTTCTTTAAGTAGTTAGGTATGTCAGTAGTTTCTAACTGTAACTGACTTCTCTTCAAACCAGTCCATTGATGACAGCATTCTCAATATATCATGTCCTGTCCTGTTTTATATCTTAATTTAAAATGAATGTTTCCCAGCTCAAAACACGCAGGTTGTTCCCTCCTCCCGTCGTTTGATAACTTCCAGTCATGGCACAGCACACATGGTGAAGTTAAACTCACACACACTCATGCCGTTCTTCTCGATGTCGACCCAATGTGTGGTTTGAAATGTGTATAACTGCAGGTGCTTGTTAGAAAACATCAAGGGGCTTTTAATGACCCTTGAAACCTCAGTGAATGAGTGTGTTGTGTAAAGCCCCTGATCTTTGTTAGAGCTTGAATTGTATGAATCATATATTAATATTTTCATTGAGAGTCAGAAAAACTGGGATGATTGAAGTTCTGCTAATACAAAAATGATTGCTGCTGAGTAACATTCTTCCTAGGGTAATATTAATAATAATAAAAAATATCAATACATTGTGTGTGTGTGTATATAATATATATATATATATTATTTTATAAATATTATTATAAATACAACACATTTTTCATAAATATATGCATGCATGTGTTTGTATTTATATATACATAATAAATACAGTACGCACTCATAAATGTTAAGTATATAAACTATACCCATGCCTGTTGTCAGCTTTAGTACACTTGTACATAAATGTCCTTATGTTAGAATAGAATATTTAGAATAAATGTTTTAAAACTTAAATTTTTATTTCACTGGGTCTTTAAATAAATCCCCAGATTCTTATTTAACAGTAAAAAGTTGGCAAGCTTTAATTTCACAGTTGGGATCATCAGTGATGCCAACTCTTAATTTGGCCCTGATTTATATCGAACCACGCAGAAAGAATAAAAATGCTGTTCAGTAAATAGTTGTGGTGTTTTCTAGGGCTCCCAGCGGATAGCTAATGAAAAATAGCCCTGTGATATTCACGCTTGAGATGCTTCCTGCTGAAGTTGCTGAAACTCAGCATAGCACAGCCGTCCTTGAGTCTTTCTCATGGGCTTTTCTTTCCTAGCGTCCTGCTATGAAGCACTCATATGGTTCCAATCTGAGGTGACACGAATCTCTTTTCCTGTCCTCCTCATGCTCCGAATGAAGGAAATGCCAGGGTTTTACCCGTCATGAATCGCAGGTGTGCTCTCCACGCTCTCTTGGTCTCACTTCTGATGAGTTAGCACTTTTGTCACGATGTGGTTTGATCTCTCCTGTTACTCTTTTGGGGGTTTCCTGAGGCGTCCCCTCGTGGAGACATCAGCAGAAAATGTTGGAGCCATCGGCCAGGCTTCAGGGCAAATGCTCAAGGTCTCTCAGTCTCGGTGATCCTGCTGTCATGCTAATAGTTGGCCTCGGGAAAGAGAACGTGTAACATGAAGGCAAAGGAATGGATGGATTCACTGGTGTTAATTAAGAATACATTCTGTTATGTTGATTGTTTATCTAATAATATATATATATATATATATATATATATATATATATATATATATATATATATATATATATATATATATATATATATATATATATAATATATACACCTTTTTTTCAACATGTACCAGGTTTCCCGTGGTAATAGAAAACCTGAAGATAATGGGGTTTTGAAACCCCCAAAAGTCAATGAAATTAACAAAACAGAATTGAAGCACACGCTCAGTTTTGAAGTTGCTCATTTCTCAAATATTAACTATAAAATACTGTTACTGTTATTTATTTATAAATGGCAAAAATACATATTCCTTAAATAAGTCCTACTCTAATTATATATCTTATAAAAGTCAAGATATTACTTATAGATCTAATTCTTTCTTTTTATATATAATTTGTAAAAACCTATTTTATTTTCATTTTAAAATGTCAAATTAAATTATGATTATAATTATACAATATAATTATTAATTTAATTTTAATTTAATTTCAATATAGCCTGAATAATTAAAATAAAAATCAGACACGGGTGCATTTTATTTTATTTTATTTTATTATTATTATTATTATTTTGTATTTTTATTTTTTATTATTTTTAGTTTAGTTTAGATTTTTTTTTTTACAATAGTTACAATTTTCCTTTTGCAAATAGTACCCCAATGATAGATCTTATAAAAAATATTAAGATATAGATAACATTTTTCCTGCACAAAATAATATAAAAGTTATGTATTTATTTTTGAATTATACATTTATTTTATTATTCAATAACAATTTTTTTCTGTCTTTCTTTCTTTCTTTTCTCTCTCCATGTGACTGGAATCGTCTAAAATGATCAAAAACTCACAGTAACTCATCGGCCAAAGAGTGTGGGAAACCATGGCACCTTTTAAAGGGTGGTCGCTTGAGGTTTTGACTCTGGATTAACCACGAGTGCAATGAATTTCTTGGAAATAGCCTCTCAGCGTGTCCTGCGAGTTTTGTTCTCCTTGACTACAGCGCGTAACGAGCCGCTAAATGAGACAAATAGCCACGGAGCATATAATGTGTTCTACTCTAGTCACCTCCAGTCAGTGAACTCACTAATCTTCCGTTTAGCTCCTGAAGACGTCAATCTTTATACACACACATACTGTCTTTCTGCGGTCTAGTAAGGAGGATTCATTAACGCTCGGTGGTAAACAATCTCCGGTGACCTCCCTCAGTCGGCCAGCTCTTAATCAGCTGTGTCTAATCCCTGTGAACCCTCAGTAGTCGACCAAGACCAAACGTATCGAATGTGTCTAATCCTCTCACACAAATCACTGCCAGACACTCACACATTTCACTCGCACACAAGGATACTAGTTTAGAGTAGTGCATTCTTGAATTAAAGTTAATTTGTTACATTTTAGTTGCATGCTGTATAAGAATGTTATATACATCCTATAAATGTTTACACATTTGGCTTTCAGACAGACAGACACAGACAACAAAACATTTGAAAAATTCCCCCACTAATAATGCTCTTCCGTTTATTTGTTTAGCTATTAAAACAATACACTTTGTTCCATTATAGTCTTATAAAAGAGGTTACAAAGGGGTTATGGTATGATGAGAGGAAGCTTTGGGAGAAACGGAGACTCATTTTACAGTATTTCCACTTAGATGAATTGTTCAGGCATTAACGAGGAGAACACAGGAGGTCGTTCTGTACTTCAGGTATTTCTCAGGGCTCATAAAAAGCACAGCGAGGATATTGCTAACTTTGCAAGTCATACTTCACTCACAGACAAAAAGACTTCAGGAAATTGGACGTCCTGCCGTGCTGATCCTGCAACCTGCGTCAGGTTATTTCTGCTTATCTGGCCTGGCTTTAGTCTTCCTCGTCCTTCACGGTTAAGGCCTGTGATTGCAGAAATATCATCCCACTGGTCCTCAGAATGTAAAATGTGTTTATTTTACTTTATTGGATGACATCAAAGCTGAAGGATGTAATCCAAAAATATTGCTGGCCATAATCAAAGACGTTTGAAATCTCTTTTGGCAATATTTATATATATAAATGGCCATTCAAAAGTTTGTGGTCGGTAAGATTTGTGTCTCTTCTGCTCATTAAGGCTGCATTTATTTGCTGAAAAAAATCTAATAAAAACAGTAATATGGTGAAATATTATTACAGTTTAAAATAACTTGTTTCTATGTGCATATATTATAAAATGCAATTTATTCCTGTGGTTCAAAGCTGTATTTTCAGCATCATTAATCCAGTCTTCAGTGTCACATTATCCTTCAGAAATCATTCTGATATGGTGATTTGTGGATCATGAAACAGTACTGATTATTAACAGTATTGAAAAAAAAGGTAATTTTTTGATAAATAGATCTTTTAAAAATATAAAGTTTAGAAGAACTGCATTTATTTGAAGTAATTTTTTCAGAATAATATAAAAGTCCTGATCAATTAAATACATACCTTGCTGAATAAAATAATTTGTTTACATTTTAAATTTTTTTTATTACTTCATAATTTCACCAAAAATAAATGAATAGAATAAAACAAAGTTTTCTAAGATAATATCTTAAAATCCTTTTTATATTTTTTATTTTTTTTACAGAAGTTATTTTACAGTACATCGATTTTCAGAGATTTAGTTTTTTGAATATCATTTATAAAACTTTGCATTTAAATGTGTTAATGGGTATATATTCACAAAATACATTTCCTTTTTTTTTTTTTTTTTTTTTTAAGAAACCGCAAATAGAATTAAAACGATGGAAGAAAGGCCATTAAAACTACAATAACTATGAGTCATTTCCAGCATAATGAGTTATTGTTGTTTATACATCACATAGAATTAGCGCCGAGTGTTTGGAGAATGTGCACAAAGATGATTCTGGGCATCATATATAGAGATAATAGGGAACAATAAAAAAGACAGATGATCTTTCAATGCGCTCTTTAAATGCAGAGATATGGAGAGTGCTTCAAGGCATTATTGCACCAGTGTATCTTCAAGCTCTCTGCGTCTTGTTATCCACTTTTTTATTTTTTATTTCTCTCCCTCTCTCTGGACTGAGGAAGCTCTTTAGATCTCGTTGCACACAGATAAAAAAGCATTTCATACTGGGTTCGCCTGCAGGAAGAGCCATTCTCTGCTCCGCTGCTTTCAAAGGGCCTGGGACTCGTTTCTGTGGTGTGGGCTTTTACATGCTCAAAGCACTAACTAGAGAGAAACATGCAAGGATGCCACTAGTTTTATGACATTTTTATGCAAATGTTAAAGGTAGTCTATAGTGTTCAAAAGTTTGGGACTTTTTAATACTTTTGAAAGACTTTTCTTTTGCTCATCAAGGCTGCATTTATTTGATAAAAAATACAGTAAAAACAGTAAAAATGCCAAATATTATTACAACTTAAAATAACTGTTTGCTATCTGATTATATCTTAAGATGTAATTTATTCTTGTGAATTTTCTGCATCATTATTCTAGTCTTCAGTATCACATGATTCTTCAGAAATCATTCTTATATGCTGGTGCTTTGAAAAACATCCATGACTTTTGAAACATGTCTAGACTTCATGCTCTGTTTTGTATGGTTCATTAATAATAAATATACATTTGCATAAATCATCCATGTTTGTCCGTGCCCATGTTGATTAAACTATTAAAAACTTAAAGTATCAATTTAAGGTACATTTAAAACAGATAAAAATGTGATTGAGTTGAGATTAAACACAAGTTAATTCATAAAAGTGCAATTAATAGTGATAACATATTTGAATCGATTGACAGCTCTTATCATTATATTATATTATATTATAAAGTTATATTATAAGTTGTTAATTTTGGAACTTTTTATCAATTTAATGCATCTTTGCGGCATAGGAGTATTATTTTCTTTAAAAAACAGCCCAAAATGTTTAAATGTAGTGTATATTAAATAGTTATATAACATGTGAACATTTCTGTTTTATCATTTCTAAAGATTGAATGTGAACAAAAAATTGAAACACCATGACTTTGCTTTGAAATGTCTTTCATATCTTTTTTTTTTCCATCTGTCTTCCAGAAACCGTGGACTCCCTGGTGCGTCAGGCGGAGAATCACACTCACGCCGTCCTCCTGCACACGTACCGTGATCTGGCCGGTCCGGCGGCGGCGCCCATCGGGGAGTTTTTCACAGACGTGGGTCTCTTCGTCTTGGGCTCCGAGCTTAGCCTGGAAGAAGCTTCGCATCGCTTCTTCGACGCCCTTTTCCCCCTGGTTTACGAGCGGTTGGTGGAGCCGGATCTGTCACGCTTGTCTCCGTCGTACTCCGAGTGCGTCCGTGCCTCGTGTCGGGATCTGGGGCCGTACAGTGGAGCCCCGGGTCGGCTCGCCGCGCTCATCTCCCGTGCCTCGCTGCCCAGCCGGGTGTTCCTCCAGGCGCTACACTTGGGCGTGGAGGTCATCAACACAACCGACCATATTCAGCTCAGCCGTGAGTGCAGACGCGGCCTGCTGAGGATGAGTTACTGCCCGCACTGCCAGGGTCTGACCTCCAGCAAGCCTTGCATGGGCTACTGTCTCAACGTGATGCGAGGCTGCCTCGCCAGCCTGGCCGAAGTGGACGCCCACTGGAGGGAGTTTGTGCGCTCGTTAGAGATGCTCTCCACCCGCATGAACGGGGGGCAGGATCTGGAGCAAGTGCTTCTGGAAGTTCACGGGCTGGTGAGGGACGCCGTGGCCCACGCTCAGAGGAACGCACCACGACTTTCTGCACAGGTACATAAAAGAACATTTTGAAATTAGGTAACCTTTTTTCATACTAAGGTTAATTTCAAAGCTATCATGTTAGGTATTTTAAGTAAGACGTTTTTATTTAATACCGTACTGACCCGAATATAAGACGATTTTTATTTCTTGGAAATACATCTGAAAAAACACGTTCGTCTTATATTCAGGGTCTATATGGTAATAAATATGGTAATTAAATTTTATTGTAAATAACTTTACAAAAAATAAACATATTATTATGGCACAAACATAATAATAATAATAATAATAATGATGATAATAATAATAATAATAATAATAATAATAATAATAATAATAATAATAACAATGATAATATTATATATTGTATATACTGTACAAACCCGATTCCAAAAAAGTTGGGAAGCTGTACAAGTTGTGAATAAAAACCGAATTCAATGATGTGGAAGTTTCATCAACACATCTCAAGTTGGGACGAGGCCGTGTTTAGCACTGTGTGACATCCCTTCTTCTTTTTATAACAGTCTGCAAACGTCTGGGGACTGAGGAGACAAGTTGCTCAAGTTCAGGAACAGGAATGTTGTCCCATTCTTGTCTAATACAGGCTTCTAGTTGCTCAGCTGTCTTAGGTCTTCTTTGTCGCATCTTTCTCTTTATGATGCACCAAATGTTTTCTATGGGTGAAAGATCTGGACTGTATGCTGGCCATTTCAGTACCTGGATCCTTCTTCTACACAGCCATGGAGTTGTAATTGATGCAGTTTGTGGTCTGGCATTGTCATATTGGAAAATGCAAGGTCTTCCCTGAAAGAGACGACGTCTGGATGGGAGCATATGTTGTTCTAGAACTTGGATATACCTTTCAGCATTGATGGTGCCTTTCCAGATGTGTAAGCTGCCCATGCCACACACACTCATGCAACCCCATACCATCAGAGATGCAGGTCCCAGTTTTCCAAAAAGAACTTCAAATTTTGATTTGTCTGACCACAGAACAGTTTTCCACTTTGCCACAGTCCATTTTAAATGAGCCTTGGCCCAGAGAAAACACCTGCGCCTTCTGGATCATGTTTAGGTATGGCTTCTTTTTTGGACCTATAGAGTTTCAGCCGGCAACGGTGAATGGCACGGTGGATTGTGTTCACGACAATGTTTTCTGGAAGTATTCCTAAGCCCATGTTGTGATTTCTATTACAGTATCATTCCTGTATGTGATGCAAAGCTGTCTAAGGCCCCGAAGATCACGGGCATCCAGTGTGGTTTTCCGGCCTTGACCTTTACACACAGAGATTGTTCCAGATTCTCTGAATCTTTGGATGATATTATGCACTGTAGATGATGATAACTTCAAACTCTTTGCAATTTTTCTTTGAGAAACTCCTTTCTGATATTGCTCCACTATTTTTCGCCGCAGCATTGGGAGAATTGGTGATCCTCTGCCCATCTTGACTTCTGAGAGACACTGTCACTCTGAAAGGCTCTTTTTATACCCAATCATGTTGCCAATTGACCTAATAACTTGCAAATTGGTCCTCCAGCTGTTCCTCATATGTACATTTAACTTTTCCGGCCTCTTATTTCTACCTGTCCCAACTTTTTTGGAATGTGTAGCTCTCATGAAATCCAAAATGAGCCAATATTTGGCATGACATTTCAAAATATCTCACTTTCAACATCTGACATTATCTATATTCTATTTTGAATAAAATATATGTTCATGAGATTTGTAAATTATTCCATTCCTTTTTTTTACTCACGAATTGTACAGTGTCCCACTTTTTGGAATCGGGTTTGTATTTCATGAAGTTTTTTATTTATTTATTATAAGGTTATAACTTTTAAACATAAAAATTATACAATTGTTAAATATGTTTCAGTGGGGTCATATCATATATTAAGATAATCAGAAAAAAATCCTGTTAATGTTGTAAGCAATTTTGGAATAAAACAATGCATAGACCAGTTACATACTAATTTCTGTTTTTCACAAAGTGTATAAAATTCTGACATGACTTGGTGGCAGCATTTGATATGTGAGATCTTTGAATTTATTTTAGTTTTAAAATCCTGAAGGCTAAAAATTCCCAAATAGGTGAACATTTTTCTTCAAACCCAAACACTGGCCTTAGCATTTTTGTAATTTTCATCCCTTGAGATTTTGGTGTTAAAGCCGTGGTGTAACTACTGTTTGAATGGTGTGGAATGCGTTATGGCCTGAACATTAGTTGCTCACAGTCACACATGCCATGCTGCAGCCAGAGAGCCCAGAACATTCCCAAAATACTCTCTGTGTGGGCAGCTGCAGCGGGACGGCCGGCCACGCTCATGTGTGCTGGACGCCTGCAGCCATACTGGGCTTCTGTGGGATGATGGGATCCTGTACGCATGTTCAGATAGTGTTGTTGTGGCTATGCTGTTGAAATCTGAAGATTTGCAGACGGAGCGTCTGTGTGCGTGTGTGTGGGTAAGCAGAAATAAGCCTTCAAACCGCAGGGATTTGTCAGCGATCAAGTGACACTTGATCTGTGGGGGTCGGGAGTGGATCAGAATCTGGATCAGAATCAAGTCTCTAATAAGATGTTGTCACTGGCTGAGGGTAACGGCTAGTGTAAGAACAATAAAGACTGTGTAAATTAAGTCCAAATTATCCCAAGTGTTGTGGAGGAATGATGACCTTCATTAAACTCGATAAGTGTCTAGAGTGTCTGGCATCTGTATATACAAGTGTATATATACATATATATATATTAGGGGTGTAACAATACATGTATTTGTATTGAACTGTTCAGTATGAGGCTTTAGAATTAATGGAAATAACTTATAAAACACCAAAATTCTTCAAACAAACAAATAAGAAAATGAATGTTAAAAAAAGCTTTCAGAATCATTACATTTACATTTATTCATTTAGCAGATGCTTTTATCAAGAGGAACTTACAAATGAGGACAGAGGAAGCAATCAAAAACAACTAAAAGAGCAATGCAATATAAGTGCTATAACAAGTCTCAGTTTGCTGAACACAGTACACGTAGCAAGGGCTTTTAAATAATATTATAAATAAAAGAAAACAGAATAGAAAAAGAATAGAGCAAGCTAGTGTTAGAGGTCTTTATATATATTTATACACACACACTCACAGACATACACATACACATAATTGCATAATAAATGAAAAGTAAATAGAATACAAAAAGATTAGAAAGGTAGTTAGATTGTTTTTTTAATAATAGAGTTAGAGAGTGCTAGAGTTAGAGAGTCAAATAAAGATGTAAGAGATGAGTTTTAAGCCGATTCTTGAAGATGGCTAAGGACAGCTCGGATTGAGTTGGGGACGTCATTCCACCAGAAGGGAACATTTAATTTAAAAGTCCGTAAAAGTTACTTTGTGCTTCTTTGGGATGGCACAATCAAATGACGTTCACTTGCAGAATGCAAGCTTCTAGAGGGCACATATGTCTGAAGTAACAAATTTAGGTAAATGGGTGCAGACCCAGTGGTAGTTTTGTAGGCAAACATCAATGCCTTGAATTTTATGTGAGCAGCTATTGGTAGCCAGTGCAAATTGATAAAAAGAGATGTGACGTGTATTATTTTTGGCTAATTAAAAATTAATCTTGCTGCCGCGTTCTGAATTAATTGTAAAGGTTTGATAGAATTGGTTGGAAGACCTGCCAAGAGAGCATTGCAATAGTCCAGCCTGGACAGAACAAGAGCTTGAACAAGGAGTTGTGAAGCATGTTCCGAAAGAAAGGGCTTGATCTTCTTGATGTTGAATTAAGCAAATCTGCAGGATCGGACAGTTTTAGCCATGTGGTTTGAGAAAGTCAGCTGATCATCAATCATAACTCCAAGGCTTCTGGCTGTTTTTGAAGGAGTTATGGTTGATGTGCCTAACTTGATGGTGGAATTGTGATGAAAAGATGGGGTTGCTGGAACCACAAGCAGTTCTGTCTTGGCAAGGTTGAGTTGAAAGTGATGTTCCATCATCCAGGAAGAAATGTCTGTTAGAAGAGCAGCTACCGTTGGATCATCAGGATGGAATGATAGGTAGAGTTGAGTGTCATCAGCATAGCAGTGGTATGAAAAGCCATGTTTCTGAATGACAGAACCTAGTGATGCCATGTAGACAGAGAAGAGAAGTGGTCCAAGAACTGAGCCCTGTGGCACCCCAGTAGTTAGATGTTGTGACTTGGACACCTCACCTCTCCAAGATATTTTGAAGGACCTATCTGATAGGTAAGACTCAAATCACTGAAGTGTGGTTCGTGAGATGCCCTTTGCCAGTAGAGTTGATAGGAGGATCTGATGGTTAACCGTGTCAAAAGTAGCGGACAGATCAAGCAGGATAAGTATTGAAGATTTGGATTCCGCTCTTGTCAGTCTTAGAACTTCAACAACTGAGAGCAAGGCCGTCTCAGTTGAATGTCCACTTCTGAAGCCAGATTGGTTGCTGTCAAGGAGATTGTTGTGTGTGAGAAATGCAAAGACTTGGTTGAACACAGCTCGTTCAAGTGTTTTTGCAATGAAAGGAAGAAGGGAAACTGGTCTGTAGTTCTCTAAAAGAGATGGGTTGAGGGTGGGTTTATTTAGTAGTGGTGTTATACGAGCATGTCTTAATGATGAGGGAAAAACACCAGAGTGGTTGGATGTGTTAATGATGTGAGTGAGTGCAGGTACAACTGCAGGAGAAATTGCTTGAAGGAGATGAGATGGAATAGGATCAAGTGGGCAAGTAGTAGGGTGATTAGAAAGGATGAGTTTTCAGACTTCTGCATCAGAGAGTGAAGAGAAAGATTTAAATGTGTAAAAAAGTGAATCATCTTAGATAAACATCAAAATGACCTCCAAAATCTAAAATATTTTTAAAGCATGGCGTTTATGTATTTTAGATTTTATGTAAAATCTAAAATATTTTTAAAGCATGGCGTTTATGTATTTCGTTTTGAAACTAAATCTATCGTCAACTTCTTGTGTTAGTTACCTCACTCATCAGCTCATCTCCAGCTGCTGATCTGAGTGACTGTTGTTCGTCACACTGCATTGTTTAAAAAAATATATATTTATATATGATGAAATTTATATGGCACTTTAGCCAATATATTTATTTTATCAAAAAAAAAAAAAAAACAACACATTATTCAGTTATGAATAAAGCAGATGTTTAAATTCTGAAAACTATTTAGAAGAGATGTTAGCACAATCTGTGTCCTCCGAACCCTCTCTCTCTCTCTGTCTGTGTGTGTGTGCATCAGTTAAAGCAGTGCATTAATACAGAGCTGTGATTAAACTGACTTGAACCTACTTGTAAATTAAAGGGTTTAAATGCATACTTCAGTTCCAGCCAGTCAGAATCCAGAATTCAGACAAAACCATGGTAAAAAAAAAAAAAAAAAAATATATATATATATATATATATATAAAAAGAGATTTTAAATTCTGAAAACTGTGTTGGAGAAAAGTCAGATTGGACCCGATGGTTTCAGAGTTGGCTTTAGATGGTCCAGATCTGCCGTTTTGTCTCCAAAACCAGACAGTCTGTGAACAATCCATGGATATGCCATCTGATGCTGAGACGACTGATGGAGCAAATGAGTCAATATATCCAGTAAACACTGAATGAGTCAGTCACTTACAACATATGAATGTGCTCTTACCACCTCTTTCCTATAAAAGCTCACTTTCCGGTAGTTGTGAACAAACAATCACTCTCTATTTCTCTAAACTTCCCAGTCTTGTGAATGCTGTTTCTGCAGGAGATATTAAGCAGCATCACCTAGTGTGTGATCGAGTTACTACAGGCACATCGACCCATTGTGACCTGCAGAAGTGCAAGTGTCACCGCCCTGGGCTTTAGCCACTGTTGAATATCTTGTTAGTGTGTGATAAGCTGGTAATGGTGTGTGATGTGTACAGGTGCACAGGTTGTGCGGTCACCCCGTCAGACAGCAGCCGGAGCAGGTGAGCAGCGGTCAGCACACCAGCGCCGGACGAGACTCTATTCCTCTGAAAGCAGTGGTCAGAAACGCAGATGACACGCTCAGCAACAGGAGGAAGTAAGTCTGCAGCCAAAGCTCTGGAGGCATCCGTTTACAGTTTACAATCATGACGTCATCGATACTATGATCTATAACAGGGATATCTCATGTTAAATGTTTCACAATTAACATTGGATTTTAAAATCTAAATTTATTTTAATATTAATGCATTTAATATTTAATATTATGTATAAATATATAGTATTTAGAAAACAGCATGCTTTAATGTTAATGAAATTACCATTGTACATTATTAATATTATTAATGCTTATATGAAGATTTGTTTTGGTCAATTTATAGTATTTATCTTTTTTTGCACATACAATTAAGAATGATATAAAGGAAAAATATATTTAACAAAAATAATGCATTAGAAATTTGTGCATAAATAATTATAAGTAACATTTGATATATTATGGTATATTTGTATTATAAGTTAATAATTAAAATGTTGTATATAATAGAATTTTGAAAATATATCTTAATAATAATAACATGAATATTGGAATAACCTAAACATTAATTTGTTTTTGTCTCTTTAAAAAAAAATATTTTGTTATAACATATTTACAGTATAAATTGGACTTATATGATATATTTTATACATTAATATCAATTTTAATCAATAATATTTAACATTTAACAAGGTTATACAAGGTCCGTAAAATATACATGTAAAATATTTTGGGTCTTAAACAACGAATAAACTTCTGTTTTAAGACACAACGGTTGTTACTGCCAAGAAATGTTGCGTATGTCTATATTAAGATTTTATTATTATTAATGATAATAACTACATCAATATTATATAGTATTAATAATGTATAATACTATTTAGAAAACAGCAAGTCGTAATAATGACATTAACATTTTATTATTCATATTACATATACCAATATTATATCATAAAAATTACATATGTAAGATTTATTTTTCACTCACATGCATTTTTAATAATATAAATACAGTATAAATTGGTCTTTTGCATATATAATTAATAATACAAAGTAAAATATATTTAACAGTATATTTACATGTACTGTAAATATTTGTATTTGTATGTCTACGATTTTACATATGTGATATTTTTAATGAATTCAATCATTTTGTATAATAGTATATTATATATTAATAAATAGTATATTAATATATTAATAAAATATTACAAATTTTTTTGGTCTCATACAGAAAAAAAAATAGCAATAGAAAATAGCAGTACAAGTAAATATAATAGATTTCATATAATAGATTTTCCAAGTTAATATTAAAATATTAATCAATAATATTTAACATTTAACACAAGATATACAAAATATACTGTAAATTAAAAAACAAAAATAGTTGGGGTAGCCAATGAAGTAAATCGTTGGTTATATTAATAATTAATTTATGCACATATAAAATGTATTAGATATGAACTGCTGGTTGTTACAGTAGTATGTCCCTGACAGCTGCAGTGGTTGGAAGAGTTTGTTTGAATAAAAGCGGACGGTGTTTCCAGAGCTGTGTTAGCGCTCCCTCTGCTGGACAGACAGTGAAACGCTCCTCTGTGTGTCTGCAGAGAGTTCCTCAGCAGTCTGCGTCTGCACCGTGCCTTCTACGGCGGCCTGGCCGACCAGCTGTGTGTGAGCGAGCTGGCCTCTGAAGACGGGACGGCCTGCTGGAACGGGGCTGGTGTGGCCAGGTACACATCTCACATCTTCTGCACATCTTCTGCCTCTAGCTGCAATAATTCATCATCACGTCCTCAAGAGTGGCATAAATCATAAAGCTTGCTTTCTTTCTGTCAGCTTCTTCAGGTGTGAATAATGACAAAGAATTTCTCTCAGAAGGAGTTGCTTGTACGCGTGTCTGTACTTGCTGTTTTTTTTGTTTTTTTTTGGATTATCATATATCAATGCATCTCTATTTATCTAACATTTAAATCACTCCATTAAATCACAATCCGTCTTTTTTTTTTGGGGGGGTGGGTGGTGTCTACTTGTCCCTGGTTAAATATCTGAAGGTTTAACACATGATCCATCATACTAGTTCATGGTGACTTTAGATATAATTATTGTACTGTAAGTGGTTTATATTACACCGTAAGAACAGAAATGTGTTGTTTAGGTCCGGTGTGTCGTTGATGAGATTCAGTCTTTGCTCTTTATTCTGATCACTATGCTGTATTTTTAGGGAGGATGAATAGATTTAATTTAGTGCTGTCAAACGATTAATCAGAATTAATTGCATCCAAAATAAAAGTTGTATGTGTACTGTGTATATTTAAATGCTAAAAACGGGTTATTTAATTTACTGTGTAAATTATATGAATATAAAAAAACGTTTTCAAAATATATACTGTTAGTCTATTTAAATATACATATGAAATATACACAGCACACACACATATACTATTCAAAATAAAACTTGTATTTTGTATGTGATTAGTCGTGATTTATCATTTGACAGCACTAATTTAATTATAAATCAGGATAGATTTTAGAAGTTGTGCATATTTCCAGTACTGCACATGCAGGCAGGTCATTTATTTATTCATGCTTAGAATAATTAAGATACCATGTATGTCATTTTATTATATGATATATACAGTAAACGTTTTGTTTATTTTGTCTGTTGTTTTCTGAGGCAAACTATTAGCTTGTAACTTTTTAACTGTGATTATACTTTACTAATATCATTAATTAGGTGCTGCTGACATCATTTCGAGTAAAAAGGGCAGAATATATTGAGTTTAAGTTGCATTTTATGAACAACACTTAGAGAACTGAATCTGATGGTTAAATGAAACGGGAGTGTGTGTTGTATGGAGACGATAGACTCGTGTGAGGTTCCCGTCTGTGTAATGAATGAGTTTATATGCTGCTGGTCTCTGCTGGTGTTTTTCCGGCTCACCATAAACAGCTTTATAAGTGACAGGCCAGCTGTTCACGGATCCGCAGCATCCTCTCCTCCAGTCCATCTCTCCTGGCCTGTCAGCGCCTCATCACCCCCATAAATTAACCGCCGGTGGTGTTTCCTCCCCGCTGTCAGGTGGGAGCATGACTCAAGAGGAGAGCTTATGTCCAGCAGTAAACGCTGAGACGGACAGAGTGGACTCTCAGGTTAATAAACGGCTGTTGTTGATGCCTGATCAACTATAAATACAGTAAAATCATTTTTATTTGCTTATTGACTAAATCTGTTCTTTTTGCAGTTTAAATGATATAATTTGATTGATTTTGGTGCAGGATTGATCAGTTTATTAAAATAAATAAGGGTGCACTTTTGAATATGTATGTGAATTAAGACCAATTTTCCCCTTATTTAAATGAACTAAAAAGAACAGAAATGCTGTAAACAATAACTAACTGTAGAATAACTAAACGAAAACAATGCACTGTCAAATAATTATAACAATGATTATACAGATATTAATTTAGACTTTTAAGTTGGTAGTGTATATATATATATATATATATATATATATATATATATATATATATATATATATATATATATATATATATATATATATATATATATAATAAGAAATAATATAATAATAAACATTATAATAATAATATATTTTTAAGCAGCAAATCAGCATATTAGCATGATTTCTGAAGGATCATGTGACTGGAGTAATTATGCTAAAAATTCAGCTTTGAAATCACAGGAATAAATTACATTTTAAAATATATTCAAATAGAAAGCAGTTATTTTAAGCACCAAAACTATTTAATACTGCTTTTGCTGTTCTTTGGATCAAATAAATACAGGTTTGGTGAGAAAAGGCTTTAAAAAAATAATAATTATAATAAATAAGTTTTGACTGATATATAATTATATATAAATATTTGTGCACAATACTATTTTATATAGTAAAAAAGAAAACCGAAATAAATTAATGTTCAATGTAAAATACAAAAAATTAAAAACATTTTAAATATTTTTTTTATCAAAAAAGGTTTTTTAAATACTGGAGACAATTAACTAAAAATGTATGTTGAAATTGTATTATAAAATTACAGTTTAAATAATTAAACAAATGATTAACAGTACTAAAAAAATATACTTTTGTTTTTACCTGGTTTATTAATTGTTAATAGTTTCAAAAGAATGAACACAAAAGGATGAAGACCAAGGAAGTGAGTGAGATATGATGTTTTTAATCCAATTATCATGCTTTTCAAAAGTAGCCACTAGTATAATATTCTTTGAAGTAAATCGGTGCATTGAGTTAATAATTCAGTACCACATTATATGTTTCAAAGTTACTGAAATTGTGAAATAATAATGAATTAGGTCAGATATGTTCTGTAACTCTGGCGTCTTTAAGACTACGGAGGAAGACAGCAGTCCTTGTTTTCTGGGATAGATGGTCCACAGCGGTCTACTTATGTATTGCAGCCTCGTCCTCCATCGCACCTCAGGGCACTGCTTTTAGCGTTTGACCCTCCGGAGGTAACGGTGATAAATCAGCACGCAGCCCAGCACACAGGGGTAAAAAGGACAAATAAAGCAGGACGGAGGGCGACAGACTGATTTAGCAAGGCCATTCGGGCCTGAAACGAGCGGACTGGGCCCTGGTCACTGTGAAAGGGCCACGGTGCATGTTCAAGAGCGGGGCCAAACGACCACCTGCAATTAGCCTGGATAAATAAGAGCAGACGCAGGAGGAAAGGTGAACGTGTGACCTTCAGGTTATTTAAGGAAAGTTCATTCATTAGGAATGTAATGAAAACAGAAGGCTGAGTTTTTGCTCTTCTGTTTATGAAAGCAGTTATCATGAAATCATGCCTGGGTCATATTTCACCTCAGACTGGGGTCAAATTTATTGAATTGTATGTATTTTTTTAATGCCTTTCGAAAATTTTGTGGTATAGTGTGCTCTTTGTGATTTATAATTCATGTTGATGTTTATGATAATTTAACACTTTGTGAAGCTTAAGAACAATTTAGCAAAAATAGTGTGGGGAAATGTGTATTTATTTACATATTAATATGTAGTTAATATTAATTTAGTTTTTAAGCCATACAAATGACAATTGACCACACTAATATATATATATATATGAGAATACACAATGAGGAAAAAAAAAATAGGAAATTGTTTCATGCTAAAATTCTTCATTATCCTATAAATAAGGATATTTTATTTTATTCATAATATAATAAGTGTTTATTAGTGGAACATTGTTTTTCCCAAGATTCAGTCTTGAATTAATTAGTCTGCGTTGGACTCCTAAAGATAAAGAAGTTTTGTCTTGGCGCGTCTCTATATCTCTCTAAAGTCAGTGGAAAATGACCAACGATTCAGGTATAATGTGAACTTGTAGAATATTAATACTTGCTTCTGATAATAGAAAATACAATTTTTAATCAGCAGCCTGCAGTTTCAGATGAACCTTGCAGCTGCTGCTGATTTGATCTCTGGTAAGAGTAGGCTCTAACTTTACTTTACAAACTCAGTATTCAACTGTTTTTTTTACATTTTGTGAAGAAGACTAAACTAGCTTCTTTGATGCTGGGCTGCTCTGAGTGTTTAGTGCTCTTTTCTAGGGCATTCGGAGTGTTTTTCTCAATGCTTGCCATGTGTTTTCAGCTATATTGCCTTGAGTAGCCTCTAATCACAACTAAAGCCTTCTCTGGATAATCCGTACAGGGTTATTTATGATGTATATAAAAGCGAAAAATGTAAACTCAGCATCTGGTCTCTAGAAAATGTGATGTTGCTTGTGTTGAGCTTCTGAGAAAACAGTTAAAAAAGAATCTGGCAGACCTTTCCTTCGGCTGACATGGACCCGGGACGTCCCGACAGACTCTGTCCTTCTGAGACGTGTGCATTAGAGGAGAGAGAATCACAGTTACTCATTTCTGGACTGGTCAAGTGTACAGACATTTACTTTGAGAGCTTGCAGACTACAGGAGGCTCTGATGGACAGTTTGAGAGATCTGAAAGCTTAAAATATGATTTACGGGTTTGGGAGGAGGTCAGTTTAAAATCAAGCAAGGAAAAAAGTGTGCTTTATTAATGGATGGTCATCATTTCACTCACATGCTGCTTCAAATTCATGTCTTCTGTCTTCTTGTTTTGAACATGGCATGTTTATCTTATTATGTGTATTCTTTCTTTCTTTCTTTCTTTCTTTCTTTCTTTCTTTCTTAATAACTGACTCTACTGGTCCCATTTTATTATTATTATTATTATATAAGGACCATCAGTTTGAATGATTAATTTAATTACTTATTTTCATTGCCAGTCCCAAAAAAAAAAAAAAAAAAATGTACCTCTGTGTCAGGACATCAGTTTAAATTTAATTTCATTTGTAAAACGTAATATGTAAAATTGTTTATTTATTTATTGCTATAAATGCCATTATCAGTCGTCATATTTAATATGGTCCATCAGTTTTTATTTTATTTTATTTTATTTTATTTTTGCATCAAAATAACTGACAATAACAATCTTCTTATTTAATATTTTACTCACTATGTCAGGAAATGATTCCCTTATTCACTGAATTTTTTTATTTATTTACTGCTATAACTGCCATTATCAGTCATTATATTTAATTATATTTTTTTTATAATTAAATATGTTAATTAATTTGTTAATTTGTTCGTTCATTCATTCATTCATTCATTCATTCATTCATTTTATCTGACATTGTCAGTCCTCTTATTAATTATTATTATTATTATTATTATTTTTTTTTTTTGGTCAATCAGTTTTATTTTATTTAATTTTTGTTAATTAATTATTTTTTTCCTTTTGGTATATTACTTGTCGACGTCACCAATCCTCTTATTTAATATATTCTCTATCTTAGAACTAATTCTAAAATAATTGTTACTGCAATCTCTAAGTGCTAAATTGAACTATTAGTGGAGTTATTATATGGAGTGATTAAGTGAAATTTGGATTTGTAAACATTAAAAACATTAAATCCCTTAAGATTTTTATTCCTGATGTTGAGTTCTGCTGAATTGGTCCATGTTTAGCCGTGTTCAATGCTGAAGTCTCGCGCTGTTTGTTTGTGGCTTGTTTGCAGCCGGAGACGTTTGTGTTTGATGAGCAAAATTATAATTCCTGCCCAGACGATCCACAAACACTCTCTCACACACAAAATCAACAAGAACGCCATGTTTTATTCATGATGATTACACACAGTGCTGCAATCCCCCTTCCCGCCCATCTTCCGCAATCGTTTGGTTTTCCCTAAATGTTTATTTATATATCAGGCCATTTTTGTCAAACAGCTACATTCATGTGTTAGGTTAATAAGCTGTCTGACCTTGAGATCGATGTGCGTTTGAAGCACATTTGGATCTTCTGTCGGTGCGCTGACATTTCATTTGTCTTTGCACTTTTAATAAATAAACGTCTTATTGAAGCAGTTTGGTTAAAAAACTAAAGTTATGCATCATTACGCTACTATTTCGATGGACACATTGACTGTTTTAACCAGTTTTGCACACTATAAAGATGACAGGGCTGTGCTGAACTCCAGTCTGACAAACTGGATGAAAAGAAAGCAGAATCCATTCTTCCGGAAACATCCGCCGCCAGTCAACACGTCGATCACTTCCCTCGTCTCAGTTCGCCCGCGGCCCTCGTGATGTTTCATTTCAGCCCAGAAGCTGAAATTGAATTTCCTGTGGTGAAATACACATCCACACGGTGAGAAGAGTTCAGAGCTGGGAGCGTCTTACTCCAAGAATGAGAAACGGAGAGCAAATTCAGGGTTATTGTGAAGAGCAGCAATGAAATCTTACTGACACTATCTATCTATGTCCGTCTGTCTAATCTGTCTGTCTGACTGTGTCTATCTCTCTGTCCATCTGTCTGTCTATCTATCCGTCTATCTGTCGTCTGTTTCTGTCTGTCCGTCTGTCTCTGTCTATCTATCCATCTGTCTGTCTGTCTGTCATCTGTCTGTCTGTCTGCATCTATCTCTCTGTCCATCTATCTGTCTGTTTGTCTGTTTCTTTCTGTCTGTCTGTCTGTCTGTCTATCTATCTATCTATCTATCTATCTATCTATCTATCTATCTATCTATCTATCTATCTATCTATCTATCTATCTATCTATCTATCTATCTATCTGTCTGTCTGCGTCTATCTCTCTGTCTATTTATCTGTCTGTCTGTCTGTCTGCGTCTATCTCTCTGTCCATCTATCTAATCTGTCTGTCTGTCTGTTTCTGTCTGTCTGTCTATCTATCCGTCTATCTGTCTGTCTGTTTCTGTCTGTCCGTCTGTCTGTCTGTCTATCTATCCATCTGTCTAGTCTGTCTGTCTGTCTGTCTGCGTCTATCTCTCTGTCCATCTCTCCGTCTAGTCTGTCTGTCTGTCTGTCTATCTATCTATCTATCTATCTATCTATCTATCTATCTATATACAGTATATATATCTGTCTGTCTGTCTCTTTGTCTGTCTGTGTCTGTCTCTCTATCTATCCGTCCGTCTGTCTGTCTGTTTCTGTCTGTCTATCTATCTGTCTGTCTGTTTATCTGTCTGTCTATCTATCCATCTGTCTGTCTGTCTGTCTATCTATAATGCACTCTTGAAGTCATCTGAATCTATTTAATTATTAATGAATGTTTAATATTTTATCATGAAATATTAGAGACATTAATTTTTTCTAATACCTTATCCAAAGGAAAGTCATAAATTATCAACCTTACAGTTCAATAATAATTATTAATTATTTATTTTTTAAATATCTTCAAAGGAAGGAATCTGATACTTCTCTATATTATGCATTATTTCTTCTTCTTCTTACATTAAGGTTTTTTTTTTGTTTTTGGTTTATAATCTTGCCTCCCGCTGTGACTCAAGTTTAAACTGCAGTTAGTGTAACGATTAGAAGGTGAGTAAACGATGACAACATTTCCGTTTAATGTCATCTGTCCCTTTAAGGCATCTCAAATCACCCCCATAAAATAAAAATGAGCACACATAACCTTTTACTTCATATTTTGAAGGCTTTATTTTGTAACACAAAAGGCATTGTTAATGAGTGTGACCTCAGCTACGCCGTCCCATTTCTCCTCTTCACTCTGTTTAGCATAAATGATCACCGCTAGCATGTGGCCGACCACATCCACTTCCAGGATTAATGACTCACTCTCCCACCAACACCGCACTCCAGCGCCCGGCTCTCCCTCGGCTCCTTGAGCTCCCGTTTCCTCAGGGTGGAGCGGAGCGCTGCGGTGGGACGATGGGGAGTGCCGTTACCCCCGATTACCTTTCCCAGGCTTCATCGACCCATTTACTCTGACGAGGGATGCCATAGTCCCATTTTTGCCCATGCAGGCTAAATACATGTTATATTTTGCACTTAAGATGAATGCACTGCAAATTAACATTTAAAAACGCATTGCTTTCCTATTAGTATATTTTGAACACTAGGTGGCACTAATGTGTTGTCTAATCTGTCATGTAGGCGTTATTGTTTATAATTATCAACATTTTTTAGGAGTTGTAAACATTTATAACTCACAGTCTGTTTTCCAGGAAAGTGATCCAAGAATGTTGATGATTCATATCAAGGGCGTATGCGGAGTTTTATTAAATTGTGTAGAAACAGTATGTGCCTCCTCCAATTACTTTCTGCCTTTAACTGGAAATAGAAAGTAGCTAAATATATTTTTGCCAGGCAGGGACATAAACTAAAGTTTATGTTAACATTTTTTATAAAAACAACAGTAAAAATATATTTATTTATTTTTTATTTTGTTCTGCTCACCAAGGCTGAGTTTATTTGATCAAAAATACAGTAAAAAAAAAAAAAAGTATTATTACAATTTAAAATCATTGCTTTCTGTGAATCTATAACAAAATGTAATGTATTTCTCTGATCAAAGCTATATTTTCAGCATCATTCCTCCAGTCTTCAGTGTCACATGATCTTCAGAAATCATTCATATGATAATTTGCTGCTCAAGAAACATTTCTAATTATTATCAATAATGAATACAGTTGTGCCGACTAATATTTCTGTGTAAACCGTGGCATATTTTATTTTTCAGGATTATTTGATGTATATAAAGTTCAATAAAAAACAACATTTATTTAAATTCGAAATCTTTTGTAACACTATGAATGTCTTTACTGTCACAGTTGATCAATTTAAGGCATTCCTGATCAAATAAAATGCACAGATTAAATGACTATATTATTATGATTATCATATTTTTTTTTTTTATCTCTAGTTAATGTTTCGTTGTAGTGCTGAGTCTTGGCCAGAAGGGGGAGCTGTGTTCATTTCATGATTTCATTCTGCCATCTCTCTCTCTCTCTCTCTCTCTCTCTCTCTCTGTGCATTCAACACGTTCCCAGCTTCAAATGATGCGTTAAAACAGGCCTTATTATCCGACCAAACAGGAGACTAGTTACAGAAGCCAGCACAGGGGGCTTTATCAGCAGAAACGATTCCCCAACATTCATTCACAGGTGAGAGTTTCTTCAGAAACAGCCGCCTGAGGCGGGAATCCAAATGGGAAATGTTTAAGGTCAAGTAATTCACATTGTTTCACGTATCTGTGACTCTGCTGCTCTCAGTCCTCACACGTCTGTGTGTAAAGATGGTTGGACGTTCAACAGACGTGACCTCATGTTTCTCGGTTCCAGACAAGGAATGTCACCATTAAATCTTAGTTTGACATGGAGACGCCATGACCGAGGGCAAAAGCTTGGGTTTGTCCTTAAATGCTAACTGTAGGGCCATATTAAACAAGCCTAAGCACAATACACAGTAGCTGGTCATCAGTTATTGGACTATTAATGATACAGTACATCCCTGCAGTCTGCTGAACACAGATATTAATTGCATATTTTGATCCGAGCATTTTATTCTGTGAAATTCGACATAAATACCATCTGCCGGCGTGCAGAAAAGCAGATGGTAAAATCAGGTGCGGAGATACTGCGGTAAAACACTGCATCACCTCAGTGTGAGAGTGGATGGAGAGGACAAAGCAAACACGCTCCTTAAACCCAGTCTAAATGAACACTGTAATGCATCAAAAGCTGTGGAAATTGCCTTTGTGAGTAATTCTGGATCATGATAAATGATTTCAATTACAATGAGTGCCTTTACATGCAAATTAATACTGTTAACTATAAAAATAAATAAATAAAAGCAATTTAGGAAAATCAGTCAAGTATTTGAAAATACCATGCGCCAGATATTACAATTTTATATAAATAACATCAAACCCAGTTTTGGGAATCATGAACTGTTGTTTTTCTTCACTATGCAGATAGTGACTATGAGAAAAGTGTTATGGTTCTCTGTTAGAATATTTTGAGAACTTTAATAAAGACGAACGAACATTCTATTAATGTTACATGAAGAACGTTCATTCATAACCTGAGGAAACATTGATAGAACATTCCGTTATCTGTAAGTTCCCTGTAAGTTTTTATTTTTTATTTTTATGAAATGTAATTCATAGTAGTATTCTACAAAAACAAACATTTGGTTAGCAAATCCTGAAGAGTGTTTTTGGATATGAACCATAGTAAAATCATGGTACTCTCTGAAGTATCTTGATGTACATGCTTATGTCAGACACCGATGGTCAGAAATTCACACTCCGTAAATGTCAAATTCTGTATATATAAGCAAAACAACTCTTATTACAACATCATCACACTAATAGTCAAAATATGAAGCAGTAAAATTATGAACTTTAATAATAATAAATGTTTTTTTTAAGCAGCAAATCAGCATATTAGAATTATTTCTGAAGTGACACTGAGATCATGAGAATAAATTACATTTCAACATATTTACATAGTAAACATATTTTAAATGGCAATATTATTTCACGATATTGCTGTTTTACTGTATTCTGTTTTTGATCAAATAAATGCAGCCTTGGTGCTAAGTCTTTTTTTCAAAAACATAAAATCTCACCAACCCCAAACTTTTGGATGGGAATCTATATAACCGTATAGCTGAATGTCTTTCTTGACAGTTGTCGCAGATACACAATTTTGGTCACTAGATTGACAGATGTGATAATGAGTTTTTTACAGCGCTGCTCTCAGGAAAAGACACCCTGTTTTTAGATTGTGCACCTTTATTAAAGTGGGTTAATTCAGACCAGTGGTCCAGATGAAGAACTGCTGCTCTGGCTGATCTCTCTCTCTCTCTCTGTCTCGCTGTGTGTGTGGTTGTGTTTGATTTAGAGCAGCTCAAACACTGTCACGCAAGGCCAAATGAAGCCACAGGTGATCCGAGCTGCGATCGATCCGCACACAGATGTGAAAAGCAGATTGACTGATGCTCTGACCGAGGTGCAGCTGTGTTGATGAAAGAATGAGGGGACCGGGAAAGCTCTCGTCATGCTTTATCTTCTTGGGGTGGAGGAAAAGAGCGTTTGTTGTGTTTTGGACAGGTCATTTAAAGCGCCAGTGCTGAACCACAGTTCTTGTGTGTTTAGAGTCAGGATGGAAATAACTCCTTTCTGGCATTTAGCAATTTCTTTTGTATTTTTAAGCAACCACTATCTAACTAACTACATTTATTATTATTTTTTTTCTTAAAAGTCATAGTTCCTGGTTCATTTAAATTATGATATAACAAAATATAAATCTTGTGGTCAGTGAGTGATTCAAACGTTCATTTGGTAACCATTTTGAGTGATTCAGTGAAGTGAGTCATTTTGAATTGGATCATAAGACTCATTCATTTATGGATATGACTACACTGGTTGAGTTGCATGTTGAGTACAACCAATAGAAAGGCATGTTGTCTGTTTATTGTCTTTTATTTTTGATCCAGGCTGCAAACCACTGCAAACTTAAACTTGTTTTGTCGTGGAGTTGTAGATTGTGTGGTAAAGGACACTGATGGAGGTCCCGTGTTGTTCTTAGAAACATTAATGGATTGTCATCATTCATTACAGTATTTTTTTTATTCAACAAGCAGCAGTTTTTGATTCTTGATTGCTATGAGAATGTGTGGGATTTAGTTTGTTTCTGTATCCACGCTAAGCTATCATCTCCTTAGACTCAAGTAATAGAAAGTCTGCTCTCAATATATGACCGAGGACCTTGTGACCCGTCGACTCTGACCTACAACTCTGGGTTCATTTCACTCAGCACTGCATGGTCAGACCGAACGCCCCGGATCACACCCACATTCCCAGAGATACAACGAACAGTGATGGTTCCACTGCCCTTCCTCCAAAATAAAGAAACATGACACAGTTTTTGAGGAGGAAATATGGAGACCTAACGTTATCAGCTGCTCATCTACACCCAAAACCTCAGCAGAATGACCACAACGACATAATGTATGAGTACTGCATTGCTGTTTCTGAAAAAGTTAGTAGTCAAGAGGAATGTTGTGATCTTTTGTTCATATATATCAATTGTTCATATATATATATATATGCTAAAAGTAACTGTCAGCCTGCAAAAACCCTTTTCAAAAATTCCAAATGTATCTGCTTTAAAGCACTTAAATGATGTTAAGATTAAACTTTTTTTGTCAAATTAATTTGTTCAAATTATTTAAATGAATCACTACTTGTGATTGGATACAAGGTGTTATTATTATTTATTATTATTATTATTAATCAAAAAATCAGCAGGTCAAGCTAAGGTGTGGGTGACTTCCTTCAGTTTAACAGAGAAGAAGATTTTTGCCTGTTACATTGGTGATTCATGTCATGCAAATCAGTGGCTGTTTTGAGAATAATAATAAAAAAAAAACCATATCAAAGAACACAAAATGAATACCTGTGGCTCCTGGCGATATATTGAGGTCTTATGAAGGGAAACAATCAGTCTGTGCAAGATAACGGACATTATTACCTGTAATCCAGAGCCTCAGGCAAACGGTCTCTAGTGATGTCCTGGTTGTGACTGAATCATTCGTGTGAACTGACTCTTTTAGTGAACTAGTTGAATCGGTTCACCTGGTTGGACTGAATCATCTTAAACAGTTTGTGGCTCCAGCAGCACAGATCTGTAAGATACAGAATTCAATTTCACTTTCAGACTCCTGACAGTCACTCTGACTGGAAATGAGCCAAAATAGCGGCGTGTTTCTGATTCTGGGATGAATGAATAATTTAGGCTCCAGTTCCTCCAACAGTCTCTGAACTGAGGAAACGGTTCGACTCGGACCGAAGAGCCATGAGTGAACCGAACACTTGAATGTTTTTATGGTTTCTCATGGTTTATGTATAAAGGTGAGCTGATGAAGACGTTTATTCACTTTATATGCTTTAGACTTGTCAAACAAGTGGTTTTCACGTCATTATTAAATGATTTAATAATATATCTGTGCATATGTGATTGCCGGTGAATCGGTTATTTGAACCAGTTCACTGAAAAAAAAAAAAAAATCTAACTGTCTGAATGAAACAGTTTGCCTTGGGCTCTAGATTTCAGGTAATAATGCTGTAAATAATTTCCACTTTCTTGCACAGACTGATATTTTCTCTTCATAAGACCTCAATATGTTGACAGGAGCCTCTTAAAAAAGCCTCTATATGCTCTTTTTTTTTTTTTTTTACTTAAGTGCTAGCAGCCATTGATTTGCATATTAATAAATCACAAAGTAAAAAATTTTTCCCGCCAAATAAATAAATAAATGAATGAATGTCTTTGTTACACTACTGAAAAACGAGAAACCTACATCTTGAATGGCCTGAGGATGAGTAAATAAACAGCAAGTTTTCATTTTTTGGGTGAACTGTCCCTTTAAGATTGTTGTAAAGAGAATACAAAATATCATTTACTTTATTAGTTAGAAAAACAGTTGGAGTTATGTTTAAGGATGTTTGGTGAATCTGAATGATCAGCGCTGTGTGTTTCCGTGCAGGGTTCAGGTCCATGTTTGCACATGCAGATGTACTCCAGTTGAAGCGCTGCCCGTTAATTTAACTCTAATTCAAGAAATGTACACACATTTGGATGGATGTTATCTGATCTGTGTGGGAGCAGCATCAAAAGCACAGTTTAGTGTCATTTGTCTCGAGACCTCGCAGCCATTACATCACATTGAATAACACTGCGGCGTCATTTTTCACCGAGCCAATTGTGCGATTATGTATTCAACCCCGGGCTTCAACAGTCTGAGGGCACTGAAGATGAATAACCTCTCAGTAATTAACTGCAGCATCCGTAAGACCATGTGTTATGTGTCCCGTCACACGAGCGCTGCAATCATCTAATTAAAAGCTCAGGCGTAAATCAAGCATTAAACATAGTGCCATCACCTTTAAACTCGCAGCATCCACCAGGACCACAGCTCCTTCTCAGGCCTGCTTGTTTAGACTTTCTATTTAAAAGAAATGCATTGAATAAATTCATAAAACTGCTAGTTTGGAGCGTCTGCCCTTGGCTATCATAATGTACACATCATTGCTCTGACGGCAATGTGCTTTTATTGTGCAGCTTTCATTAACTGCAGAATGAGACTTAAATGTGTCCTTCAATTATTAGAGTATCGCCCCGAGTTAAACAGATTCAGTGAATAGTAAACAATGAAAACTCATATTCAGACATCTGCACACCACATAACTTTGAATGTTGAGTTATTGCAGTATGAGAGGTTAAATGAACACCCTGTGAAAAATACAAGCTGACATGCTGTTAATTATCAGTGAAAAAAGATCCTCCGTAAGTTTGTAAAAAGCACAGTAATGCAGTCAGAGGCCATTGCAGAAGAGTAAATGGTAAACAAAATAGAAACTTTTGAAAGTATCAGTTTATACTCTTATAATCTTTCACAAATATTTTGTTAAGACTAATGTTAAATTCCTTAAATGTTACCTTTCAGTATGTAAAACAGGCTTCAGGCTAACCTGTATTTTCAATAATTTGAAGGCGTTTTTTTCATGAACATTAAATATACTTTATTTCTTTAGCTACAAAATAGGAATAGCAAATAGTACTTAGAGATATTTTATTATAGTTTTTATATATTGCTTATTTTGAATTAGCTTTTTATGTTTTCAGTTTAAATTTTACTTTAGTATATTTAAAACAAATATCTGCTATTGTATTTTTTTGTAAGTATTATTATTAATACTATTATTATTAATAATAATAATTATTATTAATATTATTGATAATATTAATATTAATATTATTTAAGAATTTAGATTTGAACATTTAGGAATCTTTTCAATAGTATAAAATATTATTTACTTTTTAAATTTAAAAATAAGAAGAAAATAGTGTGTAGCTTTTTTAAATAAAAATAATAATGATCATAATTATATATATATATATATATATATATATATATATATATATATATATATATATATATATATTCAGTTAGTTGGAAAGGCAGCATGTCTTTTATGTAATTGCTTTGTCTAATATTTATATTTTATTTTATTTAATCTTTCAATGAAAAAAACTCTTTGAATAGTTTTAGTTAGCAGTAAAAGCCCTGGTAAGTGTAGATATATATTTAGAAAAGTATATATAGTTTATATCATTTGTAAAGGACTAAATGGTTGCTAAGGTGTTTGTGATGTGTGTTGCTAGGTGGAAGCAGGATGTTTCGAATGGATCGTAACATTACAAACTTACAGTAATTATCAGTTTGTCACAAATGCTGTTGACTGATTTGGTTTTGAATCCAGAACATTCCTTTAAATCATTCATTTTTATTTACTTGTTGTGCATTTGATTGTTCAAAGTATGACAGTTTTAAAAATTTATTAATGACTCATTATCTGTGCTTGCCAATGACAAGCATTCTCCAGTGTATCTCAGACACAACCCAACAATGTACGTACATAGTCAAGAACAGCTTGTTTCCTCGTATTTGTCAAGCGTGTATCTAAAAGGAAATGATTAAATGTGCATGAAGAGTTTGTGTGTGTCTGAATGCACGTTAGGCTTGCTGTACGTACTTTCAGAGAAGTTGTGTGTGGTCTTGAAGACAGCAGGCTTTTTTAATAAGTTGGGAGAAAGAGAGAGAACGTTTCACCTTTTCGTCCGATGCCCTTTACCTGACAGCCAAGATAAACGAGCCGCTGCGCAGAGAGGTACGAGAGCGCAAACACGTGTTTCTGTTTGCCAAGCCGTGCAGACTGACGGCCAGGATCCTTAGTTATTGGCCAGCATAATACAGCCTTTCTGAAGCAGAGCCTTGACACATTACAGGGGAAAAGAAGCAATAGAAACTGAGACAAAAATGCACATGGATTGAATCTGCTGGTGGGCTGAAGACTGTGGGAGTTTGATGATTTTTATGAGCGTTTAAAAGAGAAAACTTTGTTAAACCTTGAAGTCTGAGGGATATTTAGACCTGTAGATTGAATACTTGAGCAGGAAGGCAGTTTAATGTGTTGCTAAGGTGTTTTAAAACAGTGGCAAACTTGTGCATGTGTTTTGACTGGTGTTAAAGGGTTAGTTCATCCAAAAATATGCAAATAAGCAAAGCACATAATTCTCTATTTAAACTCTATTTACTGTAGTCTGACTGCTGTCGAGATGAGAAAGACGCGTTATTAAAGGAATCTCTTTGGTGATTGTTCTTCTCCCTGAGGTATGTTAACTACCTGTTTATCCTCGTAGTATCTGTTTTTTTTTTTAGATAGCATGGTTATCTGCTATGCATTTGTCATGCTCTTTTCTTCTTGTTTCTAGCTCTCCAGCTTCCAGTAATCTCTCCCTGATCTCAAGATAAGATGAGAACTTCTTCTTGTGCTCTTTTTCTCTGAAGAAGGCCACACGTATTGTCTATGTTCAGCATACAGTGCTGGAAAACTGCTTGCATACACACTGCAGCTAAATTCAGTCGCCAGTTCACCTTTTTCTGCTTAATCCTGTTCTGTACACTGTCCGTTTATGGGAATGAAACTGAACTTAACTGACTTCGGAAAAATGCAGGGTTGCCAGATCTTAGAAACAAACCCAATTATAACAAGTCCACTACTGTTATTTTACAAATCGACAATATGATTGTCAGACGATACTGATCTGCGCTTGATCGATTGTAGCATCCCTACAAATGTGTTAACTCTGAAATAAGTTGAATACCAAAATATTGGACCTTCCTTATACTCCATAAACTTTACAGCTTTATGAGCTGAGCCCAAATAACAACCTCAGCGATGCTTAATCAGTGTCACTTACAACAAAGAGTATGCTCCGCGAAGCTCTGTTGACGATGGTTTATTTAAAATTACTGAATATAAACAGTCAGAGTTTGGTCAAAATACAAATACAGTGCTTAGTATATGTACTGCACACTCTTAAAATGTTAGTGTGCTACTATAAACCGTGGGAGTCACCCTTGAGAAGCTCTGAGCTCGGTCAAGACACAAACACCTCGTTTTCTGATTCATTAACTTCGGGACTTCTCTCAAACTAGCTCACTGGAAAATGACATTCAGTATCAGTGGACAAATCCAGAATGATAATTCATTTGCTTCACCCTGTGTGAGGAAGAGTTGTACACCATTCTGGGATAGTTGAATAACCCTTGTCTTCTGCTCGATTGACTTGACTTTCCAGAGATCCTGATGTTGCACACGTAAAAACTTAACTTCTTATTTATTTATTTATTTTGTTTTGATATCAAACCAGTACGCTGATGTAATTGAAATTATAAACTGGGTTTTCCAGAGTAAAGAGCTAATTTAATACTAATATTTGCAAATTATTATTGCATTTTTACTTTTAATAAATAAAAAATGCAGTAAAATAAGAACACACAGACACATACATATATAGTTTATTTACATATTTTAATATTATTAATATTATTATTTTAATTCATAATTTGTTGAGACATTAAAGATATTTAAATATTATTATTGTGATCTTTTACCAATTTTTTTTAGTTTTATGTATTTGCAGACTTTATTGGAGCAAAATCTTTATTGCTCAAAGTACATAAAACATTTTTATTTTATTTAAAATAATGTATTATTTAATTAGTAATCATTTATTATTATTATTATTATTATTATTATTATTATTATTATTTATTATTTGCAAACAATTATTGCAGCATTTTGTTTTGTTAAAATTACATTAAAAATATTTTTTTATTTTTATATTTATAATGTTTTTGTATTTTATGTATTTTAGATTTTATGTATTTTTATTTTCTTTTTACTCTTAATTAATTTTCATTTTCCATTTTAATCTGTGTATATTAGGGGTGTAACGGTTCACAAAATTCACGGTTCGGTTCGGTTCGATACACTGATGTCACGGTTCGGTTCGGTACGGTTCGGTACGTTTTAGATACAGCAAAAAGAAAAAATTGGCAGATAAATTTCCTTGATTTTTATTTAAATGTTTTATTTATTAAAACTAACAAAGTATGCATGTTCTTAAAACCTGCGTTTTCCACTACAGAGTAAGGTCTCATATCCGTGGCTATAACGTAAATGCACCATTCGCTGCGGTGATGTCCGTATACGGAGCCCAGGACATCACCTGTAGGAGAAAAAAAATCAATCCGTGGCGACGGTTTTGCAATCCGTCCCCTCAGTTTATAAACCGTACTCACGAATTCATAAACTGTTCACTCGATTTAACAAATCGTGCCCACGAATTTCCAATCCGTGCACTCAGATTTTGTAAACCGTACCCTCGGTTTTTGAATCCGTACTCACGAATTCATAATCCGTGCGCACGCTTTCGCAATCCGTTCCCTCGGATTTGTAAACCGTACTCACGGATTCATGCAGCAAACTCCTACGTGTTAACATACAGTTTTATTGAATATTATTATGTGGAATAGGTTTACAGCAAAGTGCCTTAAGTGATTCTCTATCAAGTGTAGTACGAGGTGGAATACAAAGATTTAATAAGAAAGATGCGCATTAAAATCTTTTTCAATTGCTGATAATCTATAATAGCACTTGATTATTATTGTGCAATAAACCTGGCATTGTGACTGACTCTGGAGTAATTTTTTCCTCTTTTGTAAGTTATTTTGGATAAAAGATTCTTATGCATAACCTGTTTAATAATATATAATAATGATACAAATAAAAATAAAGTTATTTTTTATAATTTTAATTTGTAGGCTAAATAAATGAGTACAAGACAGTAAAAATGTTTGTCATAAAATAATTTGTGAATTGCTTTATTTTTAAATAACCTTTGACAGTTTTGGAAATTGCTGTGTACAATTCTTTCTTAACATGAAGACTTATTTTTGTGATTTTATTATACTAAGCTCCACCCACCTCACCCCACCTGCCGGAGTTAGATGCATGTTTCACTGTTAAGTGTAAAATGCGTGTCAGTTTTCAAATCCGAGGGAACGGATTGCGAAAGCGTGCGCACGGATTATGAATTCGTGGGTACGGATTCAAAAACCGAGGGTACGGTTTACACAATCTGAGCGCACGCATTGGGAATTCGTGGGCACGGTTTGTTAATCCGTGGGTACGATTTGTTAAACCGAGTGAACAGTTTATTAATTCATGAGGATGGTTTATAAACTGAGGGGACGGATTGCAAAACCGTCGCCACGGATTGATTTTTTTTCTCTCCTACAGGTGACGTGCGGGGCTCCGTGGTACCGAGCCTTCAGCGCGTACTGAGTGAGCGAGCGCCTGACTGAGTAGCCTAACATAAACATATAAGTGTGTTTTTTTTTTTCTTCGGGGGTGTCAGGGGCGTTGCCTGTTACGTCGTTTGGGTTATTGGGCTACCTTGTTGAACGCATAACATTATATTTCACACACCTTTTTTATTTTCCAAATTTAATTAATTAGTCCAACGAACCGTTCGGTACATAATGCGTACCGCGTACCGAACCGAAAGCCTCGTACCGAACGGTTCAATACGAATACGCGTATCGTTACACCCCTAGTGTATATATATATATATATATATATATATATATATATATATATATATATATATATATATATATATATATATATATATTTTTTTTTTTTTTTTTTTTTTTTTTTTAGATATTCATTTTGTTTCTTTATTGCAGGTAATATCAGAAAACAATTAAGATTTTAGTGTCAAATCAAATGAAATCCTCAAGCCAAGAAAAAAATACTCTACCACAATGCGATGAATACATTTGCGTGTAATTCTGCAATCTTCCTTCTACAATCTGTTACACTCTACGGGATTTCACTTTTGTTATCTTCAATATTTCATGTGCCTTTCATTGTTGAAAAAAAATAAAATGGCTCAAGAGATGTTCTCATCCATATGCATGTTTTGATAAGACGGATAGACATCACTGCCAAAATATCCCGTGTCCCTGCTGATTGTTCCACGTCAGTCAGTGGCCATCAGAGTAACACACAGCGAAGAAAAGCTCCTGCGTCTGTTCCCTGGTGGCTCGCACCGAAGAAAGAGCATCAGATAACCTTAAATTGGGATGACGCCATACTGTTTCCCGAAACCATGCATTTTTCTCCTTCTTTCTCTCATTTTTCCTCCCTGTTTTTATTATTCCTCTCCGAGTCCGAGGTTCTATCTGATGCCGAAGTAATTTAACTGAAGTAGATAAAGTGGAGTGGAGCAATCCTCTGTGATTCTAGTTTGAGACGTTGTCCTCTCAGACCAGCCGTATAAATTGGATCAAACCGAATGCAGATGCAGATCTGGAGATGTTGTGTGCTACTGATGTTTGGTGTGGCATTAACAAAAAAATCACATCGACCTTTCCTGATCACTCTTGGTCACAAAATACAGCTTAGACTAGTGTGGCCCAGCTCTATAATTGTCTTAAATGGTTTTGGCACAAGCTGAAAGTTGGTTATTAAAATAGATCTTTCCAATAAGATGGTTTTATTGAGATTGATCGCAAATATCTAAATGTAATAACAATATATTATTTATTTTGGGAAAATATAATTGCAGCGATTTTTATTACATAAAATATTACAGTTAAAATAACATTATAGGCTAATATCCTATATGATAATGTCATTTTTTTATTTGTATTTTTTAATACATATTTAATTTAGTATTATTTATACTCTATTATATTGTGTTCTTTTAAATGTGCTTTTATGTTTATATTTTCAGTATTCATTTTAATGTAATGCTCTTTTTTTCCATTTTTATTAGTCAGTTTTTTTTTATGTAGCTTTGATGTATTTAAGGTTTTTTTTTTTTTTTAATTTTACTACTATAACTTTATTTTATTTCAGTTGGTTGCCAAGTTAAATAATCAAAAAAAAAAAAAAAACATATATATATATATATATATATATATATATATATATATATATATATATATATATATATATATATATATATATATACACACATTTTAATGAATATTTTTCATTTTTTTTTATTTTATATGAAATGATTTATACAATAAAACAACAACATGCAATTAACATGCAATTAATTTAATGCAATTATTAGAACACTATATCCATCTAAAACTGGTTCTGTTGCCCATGCTAAACTCATAGTTGCTACAGTGTTGTGAGTGGTTACTAGGGTGTTTTATGGTTGCTAGGGTGTTCTGTGCAGTTGCTACGTGGTTTGTTACAGATCTGAGTCAAAATAGTTTCAAATCTCAAAGCCAGAATTAGCTCAGGTCCCTCCTTAGATGAAGTCTAACATATTTTTAGCTTGTTTTATTGCCTGCTGGTCCAAAATTGTAAGTCTGATTGCTTAGAAAAGTAATAGCAAATGTAATTTTCCACCTTCTTCTCTGTCTCACACCGTCTCACACTGGTAGTTGCAGTCCTCAGAGGAAACTTGCGGATGGTGGTTGGACTAGTTTTCTAGGAACTGTCATTGAGTGTCTGGCGCTGCTGCAGGTCTGAAAGCCTGAAGGGGTCAGAGACCGAGCGTCCTCTTCCACAGAGACGGGCCACCGCTGAGGGACCCTCAGATGATACTGAAGCATCTTAAATGAAGACAAGACAGTCCGTGATTCATATCAGAGACTGAACATGAGCGCCCAAGGCCATCTGCGGCTGCATGAGTGAATGAGACCATACAGAATAAACAGAGAACTATTTTAGATCGATTTTATGACATGAAACACAAGAACACAATCTGCACCAAAGCCATCTTGGGTTATGTGAACCGTATTTAAATATTTCTGATAGTTTCGTGTCGTATTTGGGACTGATCATTAAGTGAATTAATGTTTAGCTCTATTGACTGCATTTTAGACAGTAATTAGACAAGAAATTAATGCAGATATTTTAAAAATACACTAATGTTCAAAGGTTCAGATTCTTTTGCAAGACATTTTCTTCTCGAAGGATGCATTAAATTGATCCAAAGTGACAGTGATGACATAATGTTACAAAAAAATTAGTTTGAGAAGATTCGGTTAAAAACAAAACAAAAAACTTTCTATTCATCAAAAAAATCCTGAAAAATAAAATGTATCAAAGCATCACAACTGTTTTTAACATTATTAAAATAAATACATCAAAATGTATTTATATAGAGTAATAGAGTAATGACGCTGAAAATTCAACTTTACATTAAGGGAATTAATTATGTTTTACACTGTATCCAAATGGAATCCACTTATTTTAAATCATAATAATATTTCAGAATATTACTGTTGGATTTTTAATCAAATAAATTCAGCCAGGGTTAGCTTAAAATCGTCTTGAAGGATCATGTGACACTGAAGACTGGAGTAATGATGCTGAAAACTCAGCTTTATAGGACTTTATAAACTCCATTTTTTAATATATTCATAATTAATTAATTGTAATACTATTTTAATTGTAATACTGTTGTTGTTTTTCTGTACTTGCAGCCTTGGTGAGCATAAAAGAGCAATATCCAGACTCAGCCAAGCAAGGTTTCAAAAGCAGAAATGAAGGTGCAAAAATGTGAAAGAAAAAGCAGGATTTTTTTTTTTTTCTTTTTTATTTGATAAGTAATAAAGAGGAAAGAAAAGATCAGGGGTGATAGTACATTTCTCTTGTGGTAATCAATATTGTACCACAGATGTCTTTGAAAAATTATTCGCCAGGCAAGAAACAAACGCGATCCTCTGTGTCTAATGATGCCATGCAGATGTTTATCCAGGTTCGGTGTCGTTTTGAATAAACATTGTTGTGTCACAAATTCAATGCATAAGTAAGTAGTGAGTACATTCCTCCCGAGTCACTCGACGACTGGTGTCTGCTGTCGGCGTCTAATGAAGAGCACTTGTGCGAGAGTGTTTGTCCACGTGAGAATGACTCCGTCGAGATGCCATGTGGAAACATAAATACGGACAGCAGACCGGGCGAACCAGGCAGTCCAGCCCCGAGACCACTGGACTATAAAATTGACTTGGAGTCAATACGTGAAGTGCAATTCTGGGAGCAGGGAAAGAGATGTGTGATCGTGGCATAAAATCAAAATGGAGAACATAACGGGTGAATCGCGATAGAGTCAGAATGTGATGTCTCTTATATCTGCTTGATAGCGGATAGCTTTCCAGGAGAGAGCTCATGTGGCGTGACAATGTTATTTGAGCTCAATCCGCAGATAGCTTCCTTTAAAACGCGACGTCAGTCAGGATCCACTCGCCCTCGAAAGCCGAAACACTCATTACTCACGGCGTGAGTCTCACGCACGCTCAAACAGTAGGCGTTTCTTCACCGCGGGACGCTTTTGACACCTGGTAGATTGTCTGTGGTTCCTCTAGACTAGTATTGTGATGATTGGCACTCCTAAGTCACCTTTTACCCTTGCGCGCACCACGGAGGGTCTCGTTTGCTCGTCAGTTTGCCGCTTCTGTTGGAAAAGCTGGAGAAGAGATCAGGGAAGTTCACATCGTGCCAGGCCTGAAGCAAGCAGTCGTTTAGTGTCTGTTCAGAGAGAAGGGGAACAGAACGAGGGTCGGACAAAGCGAAGGAGAAAACATTTCTGACAGTGCAAACCGAGGGTCAGAAAAACAACACCATCGACAAAGATGAGAAGAAACGGAGCACAGAGAAGCGCAGTCACTTGTGTTTGCATTGATTTCTGTCAGATGAATGTTATTGCTTCTCAGAACAAACTAGTTGATATGTATCTGGTGTTGGGGATTGTGTTATTAGTGTTAGTGTCTGCTAAGGAGAGTGTCACTATTACTTCTGCTCACTTTTGCGGTTCAGAAATTGAACAAAGTATGAATCAGCACATAATTCATAGGAAATATAACAACAGATATACGTAGATTAATAGTTTTGTTTAGTCTCATCATACAGTGCTTTGGAACAAATTGAGTTAAGTGAATGACTCATATAACCAATATTTTATACAAATATAAAAATACTAAACATCAAGGTAGTATGATTACAAACAGAAACATCACTTAAGAATAAATCAAATACAAGAATATGCACAGATACCGATGTGTTACCACCAGACTGTTTTTTTATTTTTTTGTTCCTGAATGAATCACTAATTTGAACAAATCATTTGAGTGAGTGAATCATTTACTGATGATTCACATATAGATTTGTTCCTGAATGAATTATTTTTTTTAATCTTTTGAGACAATTTATTTGTTTTCATTTTATTCTTTCACATATGCTTGTTTTTTACTTAAATGAAGCACTGTTTTGAACAAATAGTTTGAGTGAGCGATTCTTTGTTTTCTCATAAAGACTTATTACTGGACGAATCAGTATTTTTTAAATAATCGTTTGAGCTAATTGCTTTTTTTATTTTCTAATATATACGCTTGCTTTGTTCCTGATCGAATAACTGTTTAAGTCTTTTAAGTGAGTGATTCATTGATTTTCTCAGATAGATTTGTTCCTGAATGAGTTCATCAGTGTTTTATGAATCTTGAATGAATTAGTTTTTTTGAACAAATCATGCCTGTTTGTAAATCTTTGATTTTCTCATGTAGACTGTCACTTGATTCCTTCCAGAATGAATCCGTCATTGTTTTTGAATGAATCGTTTGAGTGAATGACTCAGTGATTCACTTGTCGCCACCTATTGGCATAACAATGAACTGTGCAGAAAGAATGACTGAAAAAACCACCATCACAAAGCAGTTTGATTTGAACCAGTTTTATGATGGCATAGCCATGGTCTGTTTGTTCACCAAATCCATTTTTTATTCATATTTGTCTCTTGTTGACTTAATTTTGAACCCTGCATATTACTATTTTAATAAAGCTTGATGTACTGTAGCTCTGTTCTAGATAATTAAATAAAAGTTATTTATGAGAATGCATGTGGTTAAAAAAGTGTAGACTCAATTTCAGATCTTTGCCTTTTTGAAAGCGAATTAATCAAGTCACAGATTCATTCCTCTTTTGTGCAGAGTCGCCAATACAATTATGAAGGCTAGAACTTGGAGCCTAAATATCCTGGGCTTTGTAATGATAAAGCAGCTTTCATATCATGATGGAGACGTTTTTAAATTTTACCCAGTCAAAGCTCTTAAGAGGGTTATTAATCTACATGCTTTTCCACCACAGCTTGGGGTTTTTGATGGCTGTGCTGCTATATTTCAGCTTCATGTAATTGTACTGGGAAATGGCCAAGGAGACGGCGCTGATAGCTCAACATCAATAAAAAGAGTTTTTCCTGAGCTGAACGGCCATGTACCAGCAGAGAAATCAGATGATATCTGTGTCTTTGTATTCTTACAAGTAAAAGCTAAGACCTAGTGATTTGTGGGGGATCAACTGATGGGAAACTGCAATATGATGTTACTGAGAAAATACGTCCACACTTACATTGCATTACTTTTAAGCATGTACAGGACCTCGGAGGGTTGCTTTTCTGTTGAGTTTGTGTAATAAAACAAAGTTATAGGTGGACGTTATTCATTAACTTTATATCATGGATACAATGAATTGCATGAGGTTTTTAATAGTTTATTTTAATTATTAGGTAATATAATAACTTTTAATTAAGTATACTGTTTATATTTGGCTGGAAATGTAACAAAATGTAGTTTATACGGTTTATGTTTTCTATGGAAGCGAGCAAACAAAAAAAAAATTAATAGATGATAAGCCTTGCATTCATGTTGAAATTAGATTTATATCACAGTTACAATAAATTACATGATAAGGAACTTTTTAATTATATATTTGTAATTATTTGAAAGTAGTTTGTATTTATATTTTGCTAAAAATTCACAGATACAAATTTTTATGCTTTTATTTTCAATAATTTTAAATTGAGCTTTAGTAAAAAAAAAAAGAAAGAAAAAGAAGTTTAATTAATGAATGATAAGTCTCACATACATGGTGGAATTAAATTTATATCACAGCTACATTATATTGCACGCTAAAGTATTTAAATATAGCTAGTATACTTTTGTTTATATTTTTCCTCAAAAAAAGTGTTTATATTCATTCTCATTTTCAAAATAAACAAATACATTATATATGTTTAAAAATATAAAAAAAATAATAATTTATAAACATTTATTTAAAAAATAATATTGGATGAGATACATTTAAAGTCGTAGTAAATAACCTGTACACTGAAATACATTAAATACATTTTTTGTCTTTAACATGCTAAAAAATGTGTCCTTAATTTTAGCATTACACTGCATTTGTTCCACTCTTCTCACTTGTAAACAGTGTAAAGCAGTCATAATAGATGTTATATATTGTTAGGAAAGGCTTCAGCTCTGTCTGTGGTTGTGTTGTGCTTCTCGCAGCAGGTAACGATGTTGAAGCAGCAGCTGAGGAGTAAAGTGCCAAGGAAGGATTATACACCACAGATATTGACCTTTTCAAAACACAGAATGCCCAGAAAGCCTTGCTTGCCTGGGTGCCCGCGCCTGTTGGCTAATGCCACACTTTGCCCCTGGCACAGATCGATGGGTGTTTAGGGCTCGGGGGGTTTCATTGATTGGAACGCAGGAGCTGCAGTTTAATGGACGACTGCACGGCTTTGTTCAGGCCTCGCTCTAATTATACTGCAAAAATATTAACTTTTTTATTTTTAAGTGAGATCAATTATGAAGAAAAATTGCATAAAACTTCAGATAAATCAGTCTTAAAAGTAGTTTTTGTTCTTGTTGTTTCTGCTATTTTAAGCATACATTAAAGTAAAATGAATGAGGATAAAATAGGACAGAAATAAATGCAGTAAATAAATGCAAATAGAAATAAACTCAATTCAAGATACTTGTGAAGACAAATTGTTTACGATTTCGAAAAGCTTCAAGATAAATATACTTGTGAAGACCATTTTTGCATAAGATATTCAGAGTTCAAGTGTTTTTTTTTTCTTCTCTTTCTTTTTTGTTGTTGCATAAATGCATGTACATTTGATATAAAAAGCAAGAGTTATTTGTAATGCAAAGCGCAGTGCACCAAAGAGTCGCTGTAATTATGTATTTAATCATCATATTCATGTTTGTTTGGATGTTGGCACTGAGCTCCGGGGTGGCAGTCATGCTCCAAGACGGAGGAGACACGTTTCGAGGCATTTGTGCGCCGCATGCGACGTCTGTCTTCCAAACTCCCCGTCCCATTTCCTTTCACAGCAATTGCATTCAATCTCAGCCGTTATTTCTTTTAATTAACACCACCGTCTCGTTGAATTTACGCCGAAGAACACGGATACATTTAGCTGGTTGTATTTCCTGAGGAGACCCGGGGGGCTCTCGAAACGTTACAGACGAGGAGAGATGATGAGGAAACAGCTGCTGGAGTGATTCACTTGATTTCTCTCTCAATTCTGCAATCACACCAGAACGGGCACAAATCATTATTCCTCTATCTTCATTCTCTCCAATCACAGTCTGATGTGATTCTGAGCGCTTATGAGCAGAGATTGAGCTTCACAGGTGGTTTGTTGGGCGTATTAGTCCTGTTGGCCTACGCAGTGGACAGATTTCATTCATGTGTTGGCGTATTGCTCACTGAAACTGGAAGTTGAGACGTGTTTTTGATAGGAGTTGGTTTTTAGCTAAACCAAGATTTTATACTTGCTTATGCTAGTCAGCGTCAGGTGTTTTATGGAGAGAGACATTAGATCATTTCTACAAAGTGAGAAGAAAAAGTAAATAAAAAAATAAATAAATTGTAATTACTAAAAAAAAAAATAATAATAATAATAATACCACCATCTTTTCTGAGTTTTAGTTTAAGAATACATTTTGACATGTTTTAATAACTTTAATACATTTTAATAATTATTTAATTTCATTTTATCCCAGTTTTTATTTTAGAGTTGTAACTTGAAAGACTCTAAATTGTAACTTTTTACAAATTAACTTTAATACATTTTAAATTTAACATTCATATAAATTAATAAATAAATAAATTTATTAAATTTTCTTTGAGCTTTTCAGAATTTTAGTTTTAGACTTGGAAGAAAAAGACTCTAAATTGTGATATTTTTCATTAACCCATTTTCATTGTTAATTTTGAATTTTATTATTATTATTATTATTATAAAATTGTTAAATTATTTTACATTTTAATTAATAATAATAATAATAATAAGTATTATTATTATTATTATTAGTATTATTATTATTATATTTTATACTTTCTATTTTATTTTTTATTATTTTATTTTATTTATTTATTTTTGCTTTTTAGAGTGCACTTTCATGACCTGAAAGCTAAAAAGCTAGTATACTTAAGTAACTTTTATTTTGATCGGCTAACCTCTGTATGAAGGCATAGATTGGGTTATTTGTCAGGAACAAAAGTTCAAGAGAGAGAGCCCCTGTTTTTACTCTGAACATTATGGTTTTATAACTGATCGTCAGATATGCAATATATAGAGTAGTGATTGTACATTTATATTTCATAAATTACCAACTCTACACTGAAATTCTGTTGATATGAATAGGTGAATGATTTGAGTCCCTGTATTGCAGAGACATTATGTTTCCAAAAATGAAAAACAATTTCCCTTCATTTGTACGCAATTGCCTCTCAAGTCTTTTGTAACTTTGAGCCATTATGATAACTACCACAATTTCAGTAAAAAAAAAAAAGGTTCATTATTCAGTGACTATGAAGGACAGCAGTGAAAGTGAAATCTACAAACCATAGGAAGGTTGTTAGGGATGAAATAAAATCAATGCATTAGTTAACATCAAATTGTTATAAAATGATTGCATCCACTTATCGGTCAGTGAAAGCTTCATCAGAGCACCTAGAGTGAAGAAAGAGGAGAGTCAGGGTCCAACCCTCAGAATGGAGTGAAGCTTCCCTATCTCAAGCTCCACACAACACTGTCTTTTATCGCAGGGAGGCAGTTGTATAAAATAATATTTGAAAGCACATCTGGAGTGTCCAAAATCTATAATAGTGGCCCAGCTTTGAAAGGAAAAGTGGCTGCAGATGGAGCAGAGTCTCCTCCTGAATCACAGCGCTGATTGAATTCTTATACAATTCTGCAATTATAGAGCAATTACAGAGCTTCTGTGTGGATCTCTCACCACCGCTGGCCTCTTGTGTAATACACTGTTAAAGAAATGAGCCATCGCAGTGATTTGACCATGTCTGAGGGATATGTCTCATGCACAACATGATTGTGCGAGACATGGAAACCATCTAAAACATTTTAGCATTGTGATGATTTTCTTTTCTTTATTTATACACAACATTAATAAATATGTTTTGTAGACTGCTTTTGTTTACCAATAAATTATTTTAATTATAATTATTGTTGTTGTTGTTGATTTACATAGATTGGCTGTTTTAATCCATGCAAACTCTACAACGTCTGTCTTGGTCATAAGAGCGTATAGCTTGTGTTTTATTTGAGGCAAATGAAGTGATTTTGATTGTGATATGCCTCTTATGTCAGCCACAGTTACATTTCTCATTACGCCGATCGTTTGGTGGGTGGTTTGTCGAGCAGTAACATGCGTAATGATCCGCTGTGCGCCACTGCAGTGTAAATTTGTAAAGTTTTATGATTGATGTCTTTTAAAAAGACAATGCTGCTCATATATATGCACACCCACACTATCCCATCATTCTTAGGCCGTGAATAAAAACACTTTCTTTAAATTATCAATCTTTGGCGCTGAAGGATCCGCGTACACCAAAAGAGCGATTGAAGAGCGTTGTGATTGAGCGAGTTTGCTGGAAGAACCTCAGAGTGCTGTCTGTCAGTCCTTACCAGATAAATGCTATCTCTGATCTATTTTCTCTTTTGCAAAACTGAGTGTTTTCACAGTCAGCGGATGGCATGTGCATGTATGGAGGAGCCTCGTGCATGTTCGTAGTTTTTTATCAGTCGACACCTATAAAAAAAGCAGCTCCGTATTTCACGAGAGCGTGTTGCCCTGTGAGAGTCTTCTGTGAGTGTGTTATGAAATATTAGTGAAGCGTCTGCAGAACAGCCCGTGGCACTGTGAAAGATGGCTTTTAAATGGAGCAAGTGAGTGCGGAGTGTGTTTTTTTGAGAGCACATGCAGGTGTCCTGGCAGATTTTTTTAGCAGCATGTTTGCGAGTGACCTGCGTGCTGATGATTTGGTTTTAATCAAGACAGACAGAGCCAACTGTTAACAAGGGGTCTTAATTAGATTATGCATTAGACTGCATCAAAGAGAGAAATATCATACCCAGTCTGGATAGGACAGTCCTTAATATGCACAGCAAAACTTTTATTATAATTTTTTTTTTTTTTTTTTTTTTTTACTGTTTTAACGTTAGAAAACTGAAATAATGTGTATTTATTTGTTTCTGCTAAATATATTCTGGTCAAAAAAATGAAAAAATTATCATATATAATTATATATATATATATATATATATAGTTTAATTGTATTACTAATTAATTAATACTTTTATTAGTAGTAGTAGTAGTATTATCATTACTAATATTTTTGTCACAGTTTCTTTAAGTTAAACCAAACTTTTATGTTGACGGATTGCTGTGAAAATTGTATGTAACCTCCAGAGAAGGGAGACGTCACATCAGGACCAACGAATTGGGATCTTGCTTCGAGAGACCAATCTACTCAAGTTTAAACTAAATGAGCCAATGCACATCAGCATGCAATAACTGCATCCAGCTGCTGCTTGTCATGGCACGAGCATAAGCAGCAGGTGCAACTCATATTCAGATTTTTTGCTGAGGTGCATGACGTGACGTCTCCGTTCCCTCCTTCAGGGAATGAAGGTTGCATATGTAACCAAGACGTTCCCTTTCATTGGGTCAATACGAGTCACGTTGTGACTGATGAATTGGGATCCCTATGAAAGCACCACAGATGCTGCACCCCTAGTTAGCCACCTGGTCCCCCTGCGGCAACTGGGCGAAAGATAGGAAGGGCTTACGTGGAGAGAGTCTATTACTGTTGTTCTACTTGACCTATACAGTAAGACTTGTTGGATAACACTGGGAAAGCGTACCCTTTCTGTGGACACTGTAAAATCCAGGGAGCACCTCCGGCATGTGGAGACTGCACATATGGACTGGGCACCCTTCAGTATGTGTGTAGTAAAGAAAACTGCAGATATGTGCCATTCATTCACACCGAGATGCGCAGAGCATGCAGGATTCATGTTTAAATGCTATTTTTGCTGCTTAGTCCATATCACATTTTAATTCAAGTGTGCTGACCTTCGTTTCATTAATTCATCCCAATTTTGACAAATTCTGTGACATTCTGCATTGCACAGTAAATTCAATGTTTAAGACTGGATTCTGCGATTCTGTCTGCATTTTCCACATTGCAGAAATCATAGGCCCATGGTGTGTTTATTTATTTATTTAGAAATACCACAAAACAGTATAGTATATCTGACAAAAAAAAAATACTGTGGTGTTATTATTATTTTTTAAAGGTGTTTATTTATTTATTTATTTATTTTTTAGATCTTTTGGCGGGGATTTCGTCACATTGCTATACAACTGTAATTTGGTTTTAGTACAATCAGTGTACAATCAGTTTTTTTATCTTCCATCACTAATTTTAAGCTGATGATGAGCTGTAAGCTGACATTGTTTTTATATCTTTATGAAGACGGTGGTTTTTCAAAGGAAAGATTGAGAAGACAGTATTTCGTATGTGTTGTTTTATCCCAGTCCTGAATTTTTCCCTTCGAACCCCTTAAATCAATTTGTCTCCAAGCCTCAAGAGCACAAAAACCCACAGCGAGACTTAACGTTGTATTTCTGGAGCATTTGCATTCCACTGAAGTGCGCGTCTTTCTCTTGAGCGCCGCCGCGGGTTCGAGCCGTATTCAGATGAGTGTGTGGAAACAGACGGCGCTGAGCGAGGGAACACACACCTCTGACGCCTTCAGCTGGAATCAAAGCAGCAGAGAGACGCTCAGAGCTTTTGTCTCACATCAACCCGCTCAGACACACGCCGAGGTAAAACTACATGCTCGTGCGCGATCCGCGGTTCAGACTTCAGGCTTAGCGTGACATCAGATGCATGTTTTTATTTGTGTTCTCTTACAAAACAGCTACTAACAGGTTTCATGGTACTTTGATATTGGCTGCTGAATTAAATTATCATATTCATAAACAATAGCATTTAGGGATGTGTATATTTCAAGGAGTATCATGGTATTACCATGGAACAGTTTTTATTGATGCGCTCAGATTTCGATCAAACTATGTAAATAAAACATGATTGTCATTTATAATCGAAATAATAGTCGTCAGAATTTACACTACAAATAAAAAAATGTTCACTTTATAAACTTCAGTATGCTTATTTAAAAAGCCCAGTTCCAGTTTCATAGGATTCGTGAGGAGTTGTTGTCTATCGCCTGTAAATAAAGTCGATTACTGTAGCCCGCTGCTCATTTTCCTATTCTATTCGTTCATATATATTCCCCTCACTGTTTGAAGACTTTACTTTTTACATGTCCTTCTCAAGGTGAGTCTCAACAGGACGGGCTGATTTTACCATTGGTGTAAAACGAATTCACCCATAAAGAATTGTAATATTTCTTGTCATTTGTCAGCAGCGCTTTCTCTGCACTAGTGCGTCTTATCTGTGGCCCATCACAGCACACATCCATTCTGGCCCACATAAACCCCAATCTGTCTCTCAGCCTGGAGTCCTATCGCTTTTTAGTGTGGCTTGAGTTATTCGTCCCATTTCAGGCCCTTGTGGGTTTTTCAGGGATTCTTGACGCCTCTTTCTTTGTTGTGCTGATAAATGTAGTCGGTTCATGTAAGGCCTTCCTCATCAAGCCAACAACAAAGCTTCAATCCCCTCTGCGCTGAAAATTGGAAAGGAATCCAAAGAAACAACACCCACTCACCACGAACAACCGTCTCTCATTCTTCACCCTTTTTTGTCTCTACAGCTACACTCTCCGAGTGGTTGGCAACGGCATTAAAGCCCAGGCTGAAAACCCAGAAGTCAAAGTGAAGGAGGCCGACCCGGTGATCAGTCAAGTCATTGATAAGCTGAAGCACATCAATCAGGTGAGGAAGGGCAGAAAAATAGAGTCGAATGAAACAATGTAACAAGCTCCTTGATGTCCCACGCACTGCTGCGTTTGCATGCCAGCAGATCAGAGCAGATCTCATTAGCTCCGCTCATTCGTGTATGAAACTGTGCCTTGTGTGTTTAAAACCTGTTAGCATGCTTGTAGTAATGTGATAGAGACATTGTGTGCTGTTGAGAATGACTCATTATTGTTTAATTATTGTTTTTGTTAATATTTTATTGATTAAATTTTTATATAATCTATATTTTTTATTTTTATATTATATATATATATATATATATATATATATATATATATATATATTTTTTTTTTTTTTTTTTTTTTTTTTTTTTTTAAATAAATATTTGTTTTCATCTTTCATTTTATTGAAAGTCTTAGAATATTTTTATCATTTAAATATTTCACTTTTTTCTGTGTATGTTTTAGTGTTTAGTTTTAATGTATTTATTTTTAATTATTTTAGTACCTCAGCTAAATATATATATATATATATATATGTGTGTGTGTGTGTGTGTGTGTGTGTGTGTGTGTGTGTGTCTTGGAAACTAGTTGAAATTTTATTATTTATTTAAAAATATATATTTAAATTATTTAATGTCTCCTGTTTTATGGTTTTAGTTAATGATAATAACCTCAGTCAGGCGATGTCTGTTCTGGTTTCACATCTAAACATCCATAACCAATTCTTCTCTTATATCTAGTTTCTTTAATCATTGGCCACACTTCCATGCAGCTGTATAATGTGATCAGGGCTGTACTGTGATTAAGCTGGAGCTCATGTAAACAGAATACCATGATTGTTAATGTCATTACTGTATGCTCATAATAAGCACAGGAACCATAATCACAGTGAAATATGTGTACTGTGGTTTAAATCACGCTATTGGTGTCTCAGTCGTATTTCTTCAACACGAGTGCTGCAGATGGATGGTGTGTTGCTCATGGCGGGAGTAACACACATGCCGCGTTGCATTATGAACGATTTATGTAGCTGTTTATTTTAGAAATGTCATACCTCATATTACCTATTACTGTAATCTGTCATTGGATTTCATAGCAGCCTGTTTTATGAAATGAAAAAAGAGCCAGAGAACTTGGACCAAACATCGTTCACATTTGTTTTAAGCAAAAACAGAAAACAAAACATAATATAATTGTGCTTCTCTAGTGAAAGGAATAGTTCACCCAAAGATGAAAATTTACTGAAAATGTAATCACCATCTGGACATCCAAAATGTAGATGAGTTTGTTTCTTCATCAGATTTGGAGAAATGTAGCATTGAATCATGTGTTCACCAATGGTTGCTCTGCAGTGAATGGGTGCCGTCAGAATGAGAGTCCAAACAGCTGATAAAAACATCACAATAATCCAAACCACATTTGGCAGATGTTCTCATTCAAAGTAAAACCACGTTGCATGCTGTACATAGCTCAGTTCATGCATTCCCTGGGAATCGAACCCGTCAACATAGCGTTGCTAGCTTCAGCAACACCAAGGACATGGATTTGATTCCTGGAAAGTGCATGTTCTGATAAATTATACACCTTGAATACAATGCAAATTGCTGGATACCAGCATCTGCCAAATGCATAAATCATTTTTTGCGTTCAGCGTTTTTCTGCATGTGATTCACAATAATTTCTTAAAAGCTGTAAATGGAAAACTCCATTTTTTGTAGGGATGAATAAATGCCACCGTCTAACCTTGAGAGAAGTACTCACGTTCCCTGAACAAACAAACGTCTTTGTTGACTTGATTTTTATTGTCATCGCTCTCAGTTTGGAGGACGGTAAAAGCTCAAACGCTGACTCACGCTTGAATGCTTTGCTTTAATTAATACGATTTAAGGCAAATTAGTTTACGCTTCTTTTCATATCCCTCCATTTTGCAAAATAACGCATCACAGCGGAACACTTGGAGACCAGAAAATCAATGAATACATATTTAAAAATCCATTTTCAGCCTTAACACCTTCGAGTTTATTCTATCCCTGTTCCACCCGGCGGCCAAATCAATGATGTTTTACCATCCTGAAGCAGCAGCTGCTGCCGCTGGAATAGATTGTGTCTCTTCACTTCCTCTGGATGTGCTTCAAGACAAAATACAGTTGATCTGGATCTATCAGAAGAAGTGCAGCATGTTCTGATCTTGAGAAACATTTTGTGAAATGTGTTTCGGGAACAGAAGTTCATACAGTACGTTTCAAAAACCTCTGTAAGCTTCAGGAGATTTCAACCAGCCCAAAAATGATTGCTTATTAATCTAAATTTAGGATTTGGGTTGCATGTAACATTTCTGGATTGCACAGTTTTAATAAAATCTAATAAATACACAATACATATATTTTATATATTAATCTTCAATAAATCAAATTTAGATTATATGTATTTTTAACTAATTAAATACTATGCCGCAGTTTTTGTTTCATTTATGTATGATTGAGTTACAAATCTGTGTAATCCAGTGTTATGTTTTTAGTTTTTTAGTTTGGATAATGTGTGATTGTCTGTGTAACACACACACACACACACACACACACACACACACACACACACATGGTATACATTAATGGATGGCAATTCATATACATACATTTACATTTAGAGTGTAATATTCAAATGTTTTTCATTTAAAGTCGTCACATTAAACTGGAATAAAGTTAAAGTATTTTAACACTGAACAATTGCAAATCCTCTAAGGAGTTAGATCGAAATTGCAACAGCTTTAAGGATCAGCTCGTTCTTGTCTCTTGATATATTTCTTCTCATGATCAAGTCCATCTCACCGGATCTCGATGGTAGCGAGGTGCTGATGGAGGAAAAAGAGGTAGAGAGATTGAAAGAGAGCTATAGAGAAGGCCTTCAGACGTCTCCTCGCTGCAGGTTCTCTTCAGTCATTCTGTGTGGAATCAGGGTTTTTGTGGCCCGGGGTGCCGTGGCATCTCTGATAACATGACAAAGTGTTCTCCTTAATGATGATAACTGGAACACGGAGAGGACATTTGCTGGGACTCTCAGCGTGAAGCCACTGGTCCTCTGACAGATCCAGCGGGACTCGATGTCCAAAGCAATTTGGCCCTTGATGAGGGAGTCAGAGAAACATCCTCCTGTTGTGGAAATGGACCGATCGGGGGGCGACGCCATGACTTTTTTAAACGTGATATCCAATTACAGGTCAGCAGTACATTTTGATCGGGTGTTAGGAATTCAATTGGACACTTACAGACTCGCACTAGAATTTGTGCCTTTGACTGGAAGAAAAACTCATTCAGGAGAGCAGCGTGAGTCGTCTTCAGCAGATCAGACATTTACTGGTGAGGAAAGAGTAAGGTGGTCCTATATAATTATTATATCGCTTTATTTTAAACATGGTTCTACTTACAGTCAAATTAAAACTTATAAATTAAATGTATAAAAATAAAAACAAAAATATTAAAACAATTAAGTTGCCAAAGCAACATTCTCATTTTCATTTACTGTAGTCGATGTACTAAAATAACTAAAGCTAACACTGTATTTTTTTTACATTAATTGACATATAAAATATTAAATAAACAATAATATATATATTTAAATACTGTTCTAATAGAATAATAGAATATATATATATATATATATATATATATATATATATATATATATATATATATATATATATATATATATATATATAAAACTAACGCACGATAAAACTATTAAAATGTTGATTTTAATTGAACTAAAATGAAAATGGTAAATCTAAAGATGGAAAACTACAGTATTATTGTATCTTGATAACACTGGTAACAGTGGGTACGGAAAGTATTCAGACCCTGTTAAATATTCCAGTCTTTGTTATATTGCATATATAAAATCATTTAAGTTATTTTTTTCCTCATTAATGTACACACAGCATCCCAATATTGACAGAAACACACAGTATTGTTGACATTTTTGCAGATTTATTAAAACAGAAAAACTGAAATATCACATGGTCCTAAGTATTCAGACCCTTTGCTGTGACGCTCATATATTTAACTCAGATGCTGTCCATTGCTTCTGACCATCCTTGAGATGATTCTACACCTTCATTTGAGTCCAGCTGTGTTTGATTATACTGATTGCCACACACCTGTCTATATAAGACCTTACAGCTCACAGTGCGTGTCAGAGCAAATGAGAATCATGAGGTCAAAGGAACTGCTTGAAGAGCTCAGAGACAGAATTGTGGCAAGGCACAGATCTGGCCAAGGTTACAAAAATATTTCTGCTGCACTTAACATTCCTGAGAGCACAGTGGTCTCCATAATCCTTAAATGAAGACATTTGGGATGACCAGAACCCTTCCTAGACTTGGCCGTCCAGCCAAACTGAGCTATCGGGGGAGAGGAGCCTTGGTGAGAGAGGTAAAGAAGAACCCAAAGATGACTGTGGCTGAGCTCCAGAGATGCAGTCGGGAGGTGGGAGAAAGTTGTAGAAAGTCACCCATCACTGCAGCCCTCCACCAGTCGGGGCTTTATGGCAGAGTGACCCGATGGAAGCCTCTTCTCAGTGCAAGACACATGAAAGACCCCATGGAGTTTGCTAGAAAACACTTGAAGGATTCTCTGGTCTGATTAGACCAAGAACTTTTTGGCCTTAATTTTTAAGTGGTATGTGTGGAGAAAACCAGGCACTGCTCATCACCTGTCCCAAGTCCCAAGAGTGAAGCATGGTGGTGGCAGCATCATGCTGTGGGGTGTTCTTCAGCTGCAGGGACATGACAACATCCTGGACCAAAACCTTCTCCAGAGGGCTCAGGACCTCAGACTGGGCCTTATAACAAGACAATGACCCTAAGCACACAGCTAAAATAATGAAGGAGTGGCTTCACAACAACTCTGTGACTGTTCTTGAATGGCCCAGCCAGAGCCCTGACTTAAACCCAATCGAGCATCTCTGGAGAGACCTGAAAATGGCTTTCCACCAACGTTTACCATCCAGCCTGACAGAACTGGAGAGGATCTGCGAGGAGGAATGGCAGAGGATCCCCAAATCCAGGTGTGAAAAGCTTGTTGCATCTTTCCCAAAAAGACTCATGGCTGTATTAGATCAAGAGGGTGCTTCAACTAAATACTGAGCAAAGGGTCTGAATACTTAATGTTTTTCAAATGTCAACAATTCTGTGTTTTTAAGGACCACACTGTACCATAGTATCACCACAGTACTTAACCAATAGCACTTACTGTACCAAATAATACCATGGTATTTCTATTATACTTCGGACATATACCATAGTAGTAGTATTTTTAGAGAAGCATTTTAGTAATACCATATCTTTATAAGTGTTGGATATTGTATTTTGATAAATACATCAAAGTAGAATACCTATTAATAAAATACCATGTCAGTACAATGGTAAAAAAAATGTACCATAGTATGCACATGTCATCATAGTACAAAAAAAGGGAAAATAATACTCAAAGTACCAAAGAAATACCATGGTACCACCTTGGTATTTTGGACATACACCATAGTAAGTAGTACATATACATATAATAGTAACTCTGTACCATGGTAAATATCAAAAGTACATTGGTATTAGTATGTTTTGTAAAGGAAATATGACACTTACTAAGTACTGTGGTACTGTTACGGTATTTTATAAATTATATGGCATATGAATTTCAGTATCATGGTAGATACTTAAGTAGCGTGGTATTACCATATCATTACTGTAGCATTGATATTATCTTATTAAAACAACACTTACTAAAGCATACCATCTTACTCCCACGTGGTATTTCGAAAAATACCATGGTAAAAAAACATTTCAGTATCATGGTATATTTTAAAGTACCATATTATTACAATCACTGTACCACTGTATTATTTAATATTCAGAATATTGTGGTATTACCATAGTACATCTTCAAAGGACCATACAATTACTATAGTAACAAAAACTTTTATTATACTTCAATATGATTAAGGGAGAATCACAGAGACTCAATGAGTGAATGCAGTGGGATAATGGTGTCAATATTCTAAGCTAACCATTACCCATGATACCGAGCGGCCCAAGGCCAACAAAAGCTTTCAATACAACTTGCCTGTGGCAGAAAGCCACCCTGCAGCTTCAGTTTGCCCAGAACATCAGGCTAATGAGCTTCTCTCCTTCAGCTCGGCCCGCAGACTTAGGAAAAGAAGCCCATGGTCTCTTTTTCAAGCCGTGAAGCCTTCAGAAATGTTCTTGTGATGCAGGGCTTTAGCTCTGGCCCATGAAGGGTCAGATCAGCACAAATGCTTTGCTTTCTTTGTTCAGAAATTACTTTCCCGTTTCAGGTCCAGCCTCTTTCTTAAAGGTGAGGCATGCAATTGCTTTGTTAGGAAAAACAATAAAGTGTACAAGAAAAAAAATAAAAAGAAGAAAGTTTTTTGTTGTAGTTGTTTTTTTTTTTTTTCATGCATCAGCCAGTTTTAAGATTAGGCCTATTTGGCTTTTCATAAAGTTAAAATGAGACCGAAAACATGCAAAATAAAGTTTTAAGCAATTCTTTTATTGCACTTATCTTATATTTGCATCTATGGATAAAAAAAAAAATATATATATATATATATATATATATATATATATATATATATATATATATATATATATATATATATATATATATAATCATCATCATCATCATCAATAGTAATTGTTACCTTTTTTATTTCAAAATTCTGACTTGCAAATTTTAAGGAACAAATTTGTGCATATTCAAGTGTTTATGTAGCATTTTTAAAAGTAACATTTCAGAAAAGTTGTAATACAGAATAAATATATATTTATGTTTGCATATCTTAATGTAATCATCAACTTTTTTGTTATATTCACTTGGGGATGCATTTACATTTCACTTTACATTAACATTCAAAGTGAAACAGGGTGTTCAACATAATAATGGTGGAACTGATTGGAAACCTGTTTGATCTATGTTTATTTATTTATTTTTATTTTTTTTCACTGCTATTTTCTTTTGCACCACTGGTTGTGCAGAAATGACAACTTTAAAACATATTTTGCACTGTGGTTTTGTTGTAACTTTTGAATTTTGCAGTGAATTACGATGCAAGTCATACCCTCTATGTCTGTATAAGTCGGTATATCTTCTCGCCTGTCTGCTTCTCTTTCTTTGTGTCTCGGTTCCTTTTTGAGACAGTCTCTCATGCTCTGCCTCTTATTCTCTCTCAAACCCTTTCATTTATAAAACGGGAAAACCTTATGCATGCATATAGGAGTTGCTCGTTCCTTGGAGGGCTTGAACACATCGAGTCTGATCTGCATCTTTTAACACGTCTTAATTTAGCATCTTGGAGCTCATCTGCGGCTCAGACTTCCCAGCAGGCTGAGCAGAGGCTGAGGTCGTCTAGTTGACCTGCACAGCCTGATCCTCACCATCTGTGATGTGTCACTGGAGCAGATCCATTGAGCTCTGTGTCAGTTAGATATGTGCATCTGAGCGTGTTTGCTGCCGTATGGCTGTAGCTCATACTGCGCCATGAGGAACCTAACGATGACGTGTGAGATGTCAGCTGCGCTTCGGTGTGGATCTGAGTGCATATATCTCATTCATGAGGAGCAGTAATTATTCAGCAGTTATCAGTTCCTCTATGTCTGTGTATACTTTGAAGTTGTATTAGATGACCCCCAGCTGTAATTTTACGAACGAAATATAACTTTGGCAGATGTAAACAATAGCATATAAGTACAGTTGCATATGTTCCTGAAGCTGAACTGGTTGAGCATGATGCTAGAAACGTCAAAATCATGCATTTTGATAGTGATTTTCAGTCCAACTATTGCAACCAATCTTATTTTTATGTGCAGTAAATTAAAAAAAAAAAAAAAATATGTAAATGATACATATCTAGTCAGAGACCGTAAATAACAATATTACAATAAACTGGAAAATCGGACATTTATGTTAGCTTATATAATACAGGGTGTTGCACAACAAATTTTGTTTTAATAAAGGTGTATTGCAATATTTATCTGTTCTCATCCGTATTTTAATATATGTATATAATATATATATGGTATATATTTAATAATATAAATCACATTAGTGATGCATGTCAGTGGCAACAAAGGAGTGAGTCACTGAATAATTCATTGAATCATTTCAAAAGAATCTCTTGCGTTTGATGATTCAGTTGAATTACTCCCTAAAAACAGTCTCTACACTTTTGCTGAATTTGGAACCACTTGCTAGCATACTTATATTACTTTTTTGAACATATCTTTCTGTGGAAGGAATAGTAATAGTATGCTAGTATGCAATATTTAACTTTTTTTTTTTTTTTTTTTGCAACCTACTAGAAAGAATGCCTGAAAAATCTCCCCCACTAACGTACAGATATTGTATATTTGTATAATTTAATATTATAAAATTTTAAAAACATATTACTCAGAGGCAATGCAAAAAAATCCTAATACAACAATTTGGGAAATCTGACAGTGTTTTATTAGTTCATTTTTTTTTCTATGTGGTTTGACAAAGAAGGCATTAATACACATGATGCTCTTTCTCTTGAAATACAAGCAAGAGTAAATGTCAGAATAATCATATTACATCTAAAAAAGATGAAGTCTGTCAGGTAAATCATGAGCTCATTGTTGTAATCCAGTCATTCTGTCATCATATTCCAACATTATTCCTGGTCAGAAGCTTCCATAAATATTTAGCTTCTATATATTACAATACTTCTGTGCAAACACTGAATAGTGTAGACCTAAGAAGCAAACCATTTTCACACTCCTTGAAACCAAATGGAAAGTTTGCCCAGCTTCTCAGTGTAATTTCCCGCATAATAACTGGCTAATTTATTATTTCGTGCGTGTATCATGGTTTCTCTTCTGGACTGGAGACTGTCCAAAAAATGAGTTCAACAAAGTTAGAGCTGTCAGGAAACTCAGACAAGTGGACGCGCTGATAACTGCTCTCATTTATATGTAAATGGAAATGGTAACCAATCAATTTCTCTCATTTGAATGAGTCAGACTCTTGCCCCTGTGTGGAACCATCGATTTAACTCCAGGCCTGGTCAAAGACGCCTCCTGAGGACTAGTAGCTCCGTAAAGACATTCACCTTGGCTAAGTGGCGTCAACTTGAGGTCACATGATCTGTTTGCAGTACACACACCTTAGTCTTCAAGTCTGACTTCACTTGTGGCTGTTTCTGTTCATGCACAGCTAAATATGCAGTCAAATAAGTTCCAAAAGACTGACACACTCTTGTTTTCTTAAGGCTGTGGAATGCACCACATGACTTATGCCCTGATTTACGGTCAGACAACTTGACACTAGTAACCGACAGTCAGAGACAGTCTTCTGATTTGAGTTAACAGATATAACAGACTGATGTTTTTATTTATTTATTATTATTATTTACTTCAAACTATGAATCCATACAGTCATACATTCAATTTTCTACTCTTACTCTTTCTAACATATAATAACAATAACAATAATGAAAAAATAACACCACCTGTTTCCTTTCATCGAATGGATCAGCTCTTTCCCGTCAGTGTTTCTGCATTGCAACACCTCACCATCAACCTCCCATCACCCACCGGTTGAATTATTTACCGTTCATTGACATGCAGCCTCGCCAGCCTGTTTGTTGGTGAATTATTGATACCTGCTCGTTCCTGCTCGTTTCCCAGTTCAAAGCCCTGAACGGTAAAAACACGTCCACAGTCACTCCACGCAAATCCAAACAAATCATTTGCGCTATGTCTCACACACTTCAATGCACACACAGAAAAGCAATTAAGATGTCACAGCACGTCAGACTGGAAGTGCGAGATTGATGCGGGCTTGATGCATCAAGCTTGTTAGCAGAGAAGCCTGTAGGAGCACTTCCTATGGCCGGGGTCAAAGGTCATGTGAGGGTCCTTAAGTCTGCCTTGAACGAGGTACTTGTGGATGTTTGAGTGATCGTTGCGGGTTTAACGAGGTCAGCCTCCAATCAAATTGATTGAGAGTTATTTTCAGAGCTCGGACTCTTGATTTTGCCCAGCAGCTTCTTTGTTTGCTGTGTGTTGGTTTCCATGGAAATGCAGTGCAGTCTGTTCATTCATTCTGTTGTTTTTTACACCGTTTTATTGTTGTTGTTGTTGTTGTTGTTGTTTGTTATTTTATCATTCTATCTTTTATTCTGTTGTTCTGTCTGATCTGATCTTTGCAAACAATCCAACATTCAAATTAATGTAGAAAACTTTGCAATTGCATATATTTACACTTTCACACTTATGTATATAATATATTCCGGGAATTACATTTTATTTAATTTTTAATGACCCTAAATTAAACGTATCTTCTAATTAATGTTCAGTTACTTTAGTTTGCAATAACCTTATGAGAAGCATCCTGGTCCTTCTGTGATGTTTTTTATTTTTTTGTTTATATGTATAATTATGAGAGATTAATTAATGCAGTTGTGGTAAGGTTGTGTCAGGTATGATATGATAAAAGAAAAAAAAAAAAAAACTTTGACCAAAACCCACGTTTCTGTTAACGTGATCATTCTCTTAAAGATATAATACACAAACAATCAGGTTATAATTTCTGCCTTTATATTTGAATATTTATTGCATATTGAGTTACTATGCACCAAAATATTTATAGGTATTAACTATAGTTGGATTTTAACTACAAAACAACACAACTGTAAGAAATTTAGGCTTCAAAATCTGAAAACAAAAGGTCTGAAATCCTATTTTGGACTGAAAAGCCCATGTTCACACTACAATAAACACTGCGCCTGATTCAGATTCTGTGCTCACATTCAATTTATTTGTGAGTTTGACCTTTTAAATGTGACCTGTATTAGGAATGTGCAAAACTAGCCAACTAACCGGAAGCCCAGGATAATTAGACTGCTTTTGGGTTCGTCTGACCCCGATCGGGTGGTTTTCTCACGGGGCGTTTGTGTAAGATGAGTTCCCCTGTTCAAAACAGATATAAGGAGCGCAAAGAAATGCAGGGACTGTTTTTAACCTCTGCTTCGCGCCTGGGTTTATTTTTCTATAATGAGCTGCTTGCTGTGTTTTATTTCCTTTAGTTTCTCTTTGTGTGTGACAGAGCATACGCCTCTGTTTTGAGAAAAGAGAAAAATAAATAAAAAAACAAAGAAGGTGAAGAAGAGACTACAAGTAGTTTAGAAAGAGATTCTGAAAAAAAAAAAGGACAGATGTGGCAGGTCACAGGTGAGCGGAGTGAGCGATCTTTCTCTGGCTGCTTACCCCTGTTCATTTATTCTGAATCAATTTTATTGAGTTTCATCAAGTGTGCGCCGGGTTGCCAGAGACGATGGCTTGGCACGGCCGGCTGGATGGCAGATGCTGGATTCTGATTGGCAGCTGGGCCGTTCCAGCGATGTCCATGCTGACAGAAGTTTGGCTTCGGTTCGGGAGAGCGGCATCCAGAGTCGTGCAACTGAAGCAGAGATAACTAGGTCTGTACGGACCACGAACACTTTTCACAGCTCAAGGGAGGACAGACCAGGATACACACACACACACACAAACATGATGAAACCTGAGAAACTTGACTCTTAAAGTACGTGGTACCATAGTATTATCTCAGCATGATCTTTAATGGTATACCATGGTTTCCTTCAAAGTACCTTAGCCTTTGAAATAAATGAAACCTTTCTCTACAGGATATTTTGAATCTGAATATGCCCAGCTTAACTGATTTTATGGTTTATCAGCAATCCATTAATTATTTTGAAATAAAATGAAATTAACTTGCAAAAGGAATGTTATTTAGTGAAAGACATAAATTACGTTGTACGTTTTTAATAGTAATAATACAATTGTTTCTGTTATTATATAATATTGTAATATTTAAGTAATGTAAATGTTGTTTATTATCATAAAAATAATAATATTAAATCAATTTATAAAATAAATATTATGAATATAAATTATGATTATAATTATTATATATTACATTATTATCATAATAATATGTATAATCATAATTTATATTCATAATATTTATTTTATAAATGGATTTAATATTATTATTTTTATGATAATAAACAACATTTACATTAACAAAATGTTACAATATTATATAGTAACAGAAACAATTGTATTATTATTAAAAATGTACAAAGTAATTTATGTAAATATAAATGTGTGTGTGTGTGCATTATAATATATATATATATATATATATATATATATATATATATATATATATATATATATATATTTAAATATGGTTTATTGTAAATATTAAACTTTTGCATGTAGGTGTGTGTATATGTAGATATGTGTACCAACCTCACATGCCATCATGTTTGTGTGGGCTAGTTTAAATTAATTACAAATTAATTGCAGGATATAAGTGCAATCACACAAGGGCCTGCACATAATTATGAAAACACTCATGAATGACCTCAGCGTCTGAATTTCTGGCTCTTCACATTGGGATTCATGCGGCTGTGTGAATGTTTATGTGCTTATTAGACTGCTGATGGTGATTTGTACACACCGTGGACATATTGACGGTCAGTATGACCTTTTCTCTCAGGACTAGCGCTGATGATGACTCTTATGAGCCAAGAAAGTGAAAGTCTGTGTGTTTGTGTCCCACGAGGTAAATAGGGGCCAGACAGCTGTCTTCAGTCAATCAGCTCAACATGACCTTGTTTTTAGGACAATGGGAAGACCATCTGGAGTCCCGCGTGCCTCTAAACAACAAGATCCTTCAGGACAATAAGGAGAATTAGCCTCACCTCATGTCAGCATAACTTGCATTACGTTCTTTCCTCAGAGAAACACAAAAGAGCAAATAGCTTCAATAAAAGTATCATGCAAAAAAATTATAAATACTCCATATTGCGTTAAATTCCAAATCAAATTAATATGATGAAAAAGTCATCTGTTGACTGCTGTGACCGAATCACTGAATCGCTTGAAAACAGGAGCAATTTGATTTGTGAGCGAATCATTCAGGTCTTAGAACTTGATTCAAAACAATGATTCATTTAAGAATCAAACATCCCTAGTCGAGCAGATCGAGGTTTTTAGCGAATAACTGCTTAAATGATCAGTATTTTCCTTGGATTGTAGCACAGGAATCATGGCGTTTCTTGTTATTTATCATTAATTTAAACCCGGTCTGAAATCGATGCTCTTATTTACTCACCCTCATGTCGGAATAACTTCTGATACTTTACTCGCTTTAATAAGGACACATAAAAGTATCATACAAAAACAGTCCATATTGATTTATATCATAGCTAAATTTCACAAATAGTCTTCTTCACATCCAGTCAGCTGTTGTGACCGAATCGTTGAATTGTTTGAGAACAGGACCAATTTGGTTTATGAATGAATCATTCAGGTCTTTGAATTGGATTAAAGATTCATTGGGAAGAGCTGATTCGAAACAATGATTCAGTCTGGAATCAAACATCGCTAGACTGGAAGATCGTGCATTATAGCGAATAAATGCTAAAATTATCGGCATGTTCCTCACAAAAAGACATCATGTGACTTCAGAAGACTTGGATTATAGAGCAAAAATTGACTTTAATACTTTAATGATGGTGTTTTCTTGTTATTTTCGACTAATTTAAGGTGCAGTGAGTCTGTTGTGCACAAAAGGCTTGACATTTGGAGATTTGATGATTGGATTGGATGTGACAGGCAGGATGTGAAATTGATGTTCATAAAGTTCCTTAAATAGTTCCTTAAAGTTTCTTAATTAGCCCCGCCCACCGTGAGATCTCATTAGTCTAAAAACTATCCACTTGAGAACATTTCCGTGCTGCTATTGGCTGTGATTGTCTCACATTTTTATGCTGCTAGTTCAGCATTAACATGATTTACACCCATTCATACTCTTCTAATAAACAAACACGCCAAGCTTTGCGTCTGGTTTTACGTCATCCGCTTTAATCCTGTGTCTGCATGACTTTGATAAGACACGTTGATTCACGCGTCATTTAGTCCGACTGCAGTAAACGGTTTGTTAATGAACTTTTATGCAGTCAAAAGCACCTGAGGACAGTCGCTTCGTCAAATATGGTTTCAGTCTAAACAAATCAGGCTCAACATAACACACAGCCATCACATTTAGAGAACATTTACCATTCCTGCGAGGTATTTCCAAATATGACTGCATTCGTCTTGTTAGCAAAGCTGCTTTAAAGACATCTGCGCATCTGAAAATGTCTCAGCTATTTATTTGTGTACCAGGGCGCTTTTATGGTGTTTACCTCCTCGGTTGCCATTTAGATTTAGTGGGGCCATTTTTCACAAATCATAAATGTTTAATGACACATTTACAGGAGCAGGGAAAGCTTACCGACTGTGACATTAATCTGATTTTTTTTTTATCAATTGGGGCTCATATCCAGTAAAAGCTTTCCCCCTCACTTTTATTTATGTATTTTTTGTACCTTGATGCTGAACTTGCCATTTTTGTGTATTTCTAACTCATTTTAAGTAGATTGATGATGTCAGTAGTGTCAAACATAAGACCGCAAGATTTAATCAAATGCATGTTAACAATATTATGTATATTTCCCATGAAATTGCATTATTTTAATAAAAAAGTTCACTAATTATTATTATTATTATTATTATTATTATTATTATTATTATTATTATTAATCATACTATAGAAACAATTTCCACCACGGAATAATAATAAAATAAATAAATAAATAAATAACAAAAAATATTGAATTCATGACTTTTGTAACTACTAGATTTTATAATGTTCTAAACATTATTTAATTTTGAAATTGTTTGTAACAATGAAATCAATTTTCTTTTCATTTTAAGGATACCCACCGATAATTTTTATTGCAAAGATTCTACAAAAATACACTTTGTAAACTTTATATATCTGTGAAAGTACTGATAATTTTCAGTCCCACATGTGCAGAATCTATTCATTTGTTTCTGGATTCCTCATTCCTCCTTCCACAGCTGTTTAATTCATACACCGCCCAAAAAAAAAAAAAAACACACCCCAGAAAAAGTCCTTGATCCCTCACGTCCTGGAGCGGCCATCACTTTCATGCACTGTCAGCCCTGCTACCTGAAACGCCGGTGGCCTATATTTGCATTTACGCTGTGTTGCGAGGTCACGCCTGGCTTCCCTGGAGGTGAATCTACTTCCTTTACAAATCAGCCTAATCCTGGAGGTGTCCTGTTCGGCCTGCATTTGCCCCAAAGAGCCACTAGATAAGCAGCCAGGAGTCCCAGGCTTCCACGTTGTTAATTACACGAGAGAAATCAGCCAGATCTCATGAGATATGCAGAAAATAGAGGGGCAGCGATGTGGTTTTAAAGTGTCTCTCCAGCTGTAGTTTGCTGTCGAAGATGGAGCTGGACATGACCGATAGCGCCTCCCGAGACCCTGAGTGATTTAGGAGATATGTGACTGTGTTTTACACACCAGAAAGGCCCTGTGTGCTTGCATTAGCGCTTATGTAAAGGGCACCTCTGTCTCACGCTTATCTATCTGTGATTGGAGACCTGGTTTAATGCATCATGGGTGCATGAAAGCTCATGGAGATGTGATAATGCACAAATCATGACTCAAATGCTATGATTTACTATGCTATGGTTATTTTTATATTATTCTAACATGCATGGACGAACATGTGATTATGTGCCACTGAAGACTGGAGCAATGATGCTGAAAATACAGCTTTGATCACAGGAATAAATTACATTTTACAATATCTTCAAATAGAAAATAATGTAAATTGTAATACTATTCCTGAGTTCACTGACTATTTTTGATCAAATAAATGCTGAAGAAAAACAACAAAAGAAACACTTACCAACTCCAATTTTTTTTAACAGTAGTGTATATTTCCAATATAGTATTAAATATTTAGATTATACATTTTATTATTAATATTTTAATGGTTAAATGTTTTACTCTGTACCCTGCACACTGTTTGCATATGATAATTATAAAAGTGTGCTTTACAGGCCTGGACAATCATGAAATTTTTTTTAAATCATAATAATAATCTAGATAATGGCCAATGTTATTGAAGTATACACTCTCGGAAAAAAAGGTACAATTTTGTACCAAAGAAGGTACAAACCCTTGTCACTGGGGCGGTACCTTTTACTGGTACATAATTGTACCTTAATGTGAAGTAACAAATTTGTACCATTATACTTTGTACCTTTAAGGACATTATTTGTACCACGGAAAACCAAAATGTACCTTTTTTTTTTTTTACTTACTGGTACAGTATTGTACCTTTATCTAAGGTACAAATTTGATCCTTTAAGGTACCACCCCAGTGACAAGCCCTTTTGTACCTTAACCGTGTCAAATATGTTCCTTCAAGAACTATTAAAGGCCATTTTTCTATTGAATAAAATCAATTTAATATGAGAAACAATACACATAAATACATTGTATTTGAATACTTTGTTACAGGTTATTTTGTAAAATACATCTCTGCAGTTTACAATGAAGATTTCAAAAATTTTTAACAGGACATTTCTCCATTTGCTACAAAATATTTCACTAAAATGTCACAATATGTCAATTTCATTTTCCCATCTACAAAAAAAAAAAAAAAAAAAAAATCACAAGCTGTTCACAATACACATAAATACATGTTTGAATACTTTGTTACAGGTTCAAATATTTCTTGTTTTGTAAATACATCTGTACACTTTACAATGAAGATTTAAAACATTTTTAACAGAACATAAAAACATTTCTCCATTTTATAATATAAAATATTTCATTAAAATGTCAATGTCAATTTCATTTTCCAATCTACAATAAAAATTCACAAGCTATTCACAATACAACTTAAGACTTTTAAATTTTTAACTTCCACACAATAGCCTTGAATTTAAATAACATTAACAGTTTTAAAGGAGTAATTAAATTATGTATAGCATTATAAACATTTTAATGAGATGTAAACCTAATGTTTTGTAGGTGAGTGACTATGCATATCTGGCTCTTACATACAAATGGTCATTAACCACATAAAGGTCAAGTGCCTGGTGGTCCAGTTCCTCTCCTGGCATCACACAAAACAAATCCTTATCATTTGAAACACGAAATGCATGGAAATGAGAGTCAAACGATTGTGGGAGCAACAGTTTCCCACACAGTATCCACAATGTATCTACACTGAAAACGTACTTAACCTGAAAGAATAAAGGAACTTCCTCTGTATGCACAACATTAATAACAAACACATCTTTGGTGCTGTACTTTACATTATTTACACAAACCTCTTTTTTACATGTTGAAGTGTTTTACATGCAAAATCTATGGCTTGACAACTTTTGTGACTTTTAAGTGTATTTTGAAGCTCTCTGGGTAAAGATGTAAATGGAGTGCGTATGCTTGTTCCAGTCACTTTTTCATAATCACTCAACATGTTTTCTGATGAAAACTCCCAACACTGTTTGAATTGGTGTCTTTTGCTTAAGGAAGCAGCAATATTCATGAATGTCTGTGAGGAACAATTTGGACATGCATAGGGTCGTGGCATCCTCTCAGTCTAAGATAAAATAATCCTGACAACAGCAGTTGGCAATGGTTTGTCACCAGGTGCAGTTAGCTTCAACACATGACTTTGGAGAAAGAGATGCGTGTTCCTGTTGTATGAGGGACGAAAGGTTGAATACAAAATACGTGCAAAAAGCAGAGAGAACACCGTCCTCCACCCCAACTGCTCAGCAAAGATCCCTTCATTTTCACAGTGCTGAAAATTCTCTTCTCGCTGAAGACCTGTTTCCAGTTAGACGCTCCCAAAATCTGTACAGTGGGATATGGTGTGGCTGGTTCTTCCTAAACAGAATGGAAAAAACAATATTACAAACATCAAAAGTAAATCTGGATTAAATTCATGTTCCCAATGACTAGTTACAACTGTCTATCTACACTTAAGCCAGAGTAGTTTTTAAATTATCTTACTTTCAGGGATGCACCGAATAAATTCAGGGCCAAAACTTCTAGATGCACTCGGCCGAAAACTACTTTTTAAAAAATTATTATTAATTTCTTATTTAAAAAATGTGAATGTTTCAGTCTCGAATTAGTGATTTAACATCCCGCCCCCCCAGGCAGCTTATATAAAGTATAAAGACGTACAATATTCAATTTGTATTTTCAATACAAGCTGTCTAAACGGAAAACATGCATACCACAAAGACTCTCTGCAACAGCTTCTCTTCTGGCATCCATGTAATGTGCTTCTATAACGGATTTCCCCTTAGCCAAACTCAAAACATTGGACACAATTTTGCTGAAAGAATCCTGGAAACATCGGCTTAAATTTACGGCATGCATTCGACCCATTTCCTGGAATAACAAATACGAGAAAAAAAAAAAAAACTATTAATTTTAATTAATGTTATTTCTTTTCTCACCATAGTATAAAGCAACAGTTCACACACCATGCTCTAATGGGAACTTTAAACTATTTTTCAGCACTGAACTAGTGAATATTGCCATAATAGAATTAAAAAAATAATAATTAAACTGTAGCAAGAACCAACTGGTGAATTTACTACAAATGCTTACCAGGGTTTGGAATTTAAAAAACAAAATAGTGTTTATTAAACTTACAGTGTGTGCTGTGCCATAGTATCGTGCAGCACTCGTACAATTTTATGCCGATAAGTGCTGATCTTATGACATGAATTTTAACAGCATTAGCTACGTTTACATGGACACAATCAGAATGAAATCAATACAATTGATGAATCCGAACAAGGTGTTTACATGAATGATAAATAAAGTAATCAGGTTGATGTGCGCGTTTATGTGTCACAAGTTTCAAATTGGATTTGATGTTTTGACATGCGCACACTGCACAAATATACAGAGTTTCCGGCTGTTCAGTTTCGGTTTTCAATCCGATCAAGTGTTTACATGTTCTCTCGATCGGATTACAAAAGGGATAAACCGCCCATGTCAATCCGATCTAAATTTCATCCGGATCAAGCTAAATCAGATCGATTAAGGTGTTTACATGAAGGTTTTTTAGTCCGATTGAGCCATCAATTCAATTACAAGTGTCCATGTAAACGCAGCTATTGATAAAATGTTCTGGAATTTTCAAAAAGTACTCACATATACTGAAATCACTTCACAGAGTTATATGTCAAAACCAACAAAAATTAGCAGCATTATGCACTTTTTGTAACACAAAATGATGGCCAGATTTTAAATAAACAAATTAATTAACCGACTTAATTCATTTGGACTTATTTTACGATCTCTTTATTGAAGTTTTGAAGCATCAGAGTTTTGGGTTAATAGACTTCAAATAAAGTTACTTCTGTGAAATCTTTCAGACTTTGAAGTGCAGTTTTACTGTGCTTTATCAAGACTGACATCAATGTCATTCTGGCAAAAAAAATTAATACAAAATTTAAGGACTTAAAGAAAATCAGTCAATCAGAAGAAAATATAAGGGAACATAAATAAAACAATACTAATACTTGCCTCAAAGCTGAAGGTGTAGTCAGACTTTCAGACGGTTCTTCACTCTGGTTCTCTTCAAGTTGTTGGATAAGTTTGATAAATTTAACTTGCTTCTTAAAAGACTTCTCAAAAAGTTGTGCTATCATGTGATCCGTGAGACCAGCACTGACAGTTTCCCCATCAACTTCAAAATCTAAGAGTCAAAGAGACATTTGCTAAGTTTCAAAAAACTTACAATGAATGAAATGTATATGACTTATAGATAGGGCAGAATCAGGTAATGTTAATCACACTATTTGAAACACAGGGAAAGATTGATGGGCAGAACACAAAGAACACACGTCACAAGTTTGTCTGGACTTTTGCAAGATATATACTTTTTGAACATGCACAAGACGGACGTTATTTGTATATAGGAGTTGGGTTTGGGCTGAAAACATGAAATGCACAGAGTTTAATAGGTATGAAACCGTATGTGTAACGAATGTCAAACGTTAAATTAATGCCTGGTTCAGATTACACGATAACATTTAACAGATCAGTTTGACGCAGGGTGTCGTGGGGCTTCATAAACCACAACGGGCGTCGGGACGCAAGATTCAATAGTTTCATCTCGTATAGTGTGTCATAACTGCCCACTGCTCCGGGTGTGTGTTCACAGTGTGTGGGTGTGTTCACTGCTCTGTGTGTGTGCGCACTTCGGATAGGTTAAATGCAGAGCACGAATTCTGAGTATGGGTCACCATACTTGGCTGAATGTCACGTCACTTTCATAATAGGCGACAAACAATGTCGCGTCTGCGATGCTTCACATCACGACTAGCATGTTTAATTTTTAACGGTCATCCACGACGGTTCTGTCAAGAGTGAGTGAGTATGTAAGCGAGCAACAGTGAGTGAGTGTGTGTGTGTGTGTGTGTGCGCGAGTGAGTGAGCGACAGTGTGTGTGGGCGAGACACCGTGACTATCATAACTGACACAAAAATCTTGTAAATTAATCTGAACCAGGCATAACTTAATTTACCAGAATTGCAGCACCCAAACTGAATCACTTTATACTATAAGCGGACGGTTAATAGCACTGGATTCGTACATAAGGTAAATAAACTTGCTAATGCCATGCTTAAATAGTTGTAACATTTTATACATTTTTGATTTGATTAAATATAAAACTCACCTTTGAATTTTCTCTTTTCTTCCTCTGAGAATTCGAGTCCGGCCTCTGTTAATTTTAATAGGAGCTCTTCTGACGACATCGACGACAAAGCCATGGTCGTCTGCTTCCCGCTCTCCGTTCTGTTTGAAAATTCTTTGGCCAATCAATGTCGTGTTGCTATGCCTATGACATATTGTGTATTGTAACGTAATATTTAAGTAATTAACTGCTTTAAAAATGTCAAAAAGTGTACACGAATGGATAACAGCATTGCATGCTGTCCTATATGCTAAATCTACGTTTCTAATTTCGCTTTGAGTAGTTGAAACATTTAAATTGTTTGCCACATGTACTAATTATATAACACCTTAAACTATAAACACAAATAATCAAAACTCACCTTTACATTTCGTCTACAAACTATTTGATCATTTAAATCCACTTTTTTAATATTTTTGAGCTTTTAAGTCGAAAAAGACAGAAGCAAAATGCCCGGACGTGTGTTTCAGAAGTGCTTCTTCCCGCTCTCCGTAATGACAGAGAAAATTCCGTAACGGCTGCAGCAGCGCTGCCGACTTCGACCAATCAGTGTCTTGTTGCTATGCAAATTATTTAACACAGCAACCAATCGTGCATGAAACATTAATTTGGTCGGATTGCAAAGGAAAGCAAAGGACAAATTGCGTGGATACCAATGATAAATGTATTTCATCATGATTGTCTATTAAAATATTTATTTAAAAAACTGCATGTATTTTGTTTTATAAATATCACAAAACCTGTTTCCTAGTAGTTTTCACATGTTTTTAGCACTATTTTCAGAACTGTTATGATAATGTACATTTAAGACAGTTGTATAAACTCATTTAAATATTTTAATCTGTAAATTATTCATATCTTTACTATTTAATCATTTTCGTTCACAGAGATTGTATGCTATTTGCAAATGTAATCATAAGGGAGCTGTATATCAAGGATGAAAGGTATTCAATGTACCCTTGATGTGAGAACAATTTTGTACCTTCATTTCAGTTGTACCTTAAACGGTACCAAACAGTATCATCAGAGGTCTTTCCTGTACCATTTAGGGTACAATTATTAAAAAGGTACAAAACCGTTCTTCGAGGAACATTATTTGTACCACCATGTACCTTTTTTTCTGAGAGTGTAGTAAACATTCTAATCATAAATAAAAATCCTAATCATTAAAATTTGCTGGTCAGAAAATATGGGAACCCTATTAATTGTTGTGTTCAAGTAAATATGAAGTTAGAATAGTGTTACTAACAATTAATATATTTCACAAATGTAATCAATCTGCTTTAAAATAATGAAAAGTGTAGGATTGCTAATTTTGTTAATCTTATTTATATGCAAGCAAATATCTAGTTGCTGATAGCGGCATGCAACCTATATTGCAAGGTTTGTTGATGCATCAATAGATGAACTCTTCAAACTCTTCGTAACACGTCTTGTAAAAGGTAAGACATTGACAATAAGATAGAGCGATCCATGTTTTGTCCATTTATTCAACCTCCTCGAGGGAATCCCATGCAACTGCGGTGGGAGTTTTAATTGGCCGGTTGCATTGGAACCGTCTCAGCCCATGTCCTACCGGAATCGTCATATGTGCACACGGCGAGGTGCACGTCCTCTTCAGAGAGCTCTTTGGCTTAGCTAATGGGGTTATTGATCATTTTGACACAGCCGACATTTCTATAAGCCCTGTGAAAGGCCTGCTCAAAGTGTAGCGCATCACAAGAGGAATGCATTTAGATTACTTCATTGCAGCTCCGAGCGGCCAGTGCCTGCAGAAGATAGCATTCTCAAATGTCCCATCATTTCTGGCCTTTAAAGGACACTTTTTAAAATATTTGTCACAAAACTCTTTATGCTGCTTCTCTTTTTCCTCTTCCCCAGCCGTACTGCCAGATTGCCGTCAGCTCTGGCTTCAGGTGCAGTAAAATCCCATTGGCCGACCTGATGAGGTGCCGGCGACGAAATTCAAGCTCTTTTGAGAATAAATGAAGCAATCTGAATGTCATCTCTATATTGGCTTTAGAGGTTATGGAGAACTGTCCTACAGAAAGCCACTGGCAAGAGTATAGAGTAGAGTTTACTGGAGTTGATTTGCAGTTTGGTAAATTTAATTAGATAGTGGTAATAAAAGCATAGTGATATATTTTTTTACACTTATATATTGAATACTGATTTATTCTTTCATTGATCCATTGATATTATTGGGTTGTTTGCTGGTTGTGTGGTTTATCCAGCCATGTGTTTGTTTGTAGAGGGTTATTTGTGCATACAGATTGTTGGTTGGTTGGTTGATTCATTCATTGATTGGTTATTTTGAGAGGACGGATGAATGTTCAATTCATTCAATCGAATGAATTGGATGATTGTTTGATTCATTGGTTCATTTATTTGCATATTTGGATAATTGTTCAGTTCATTCAGTCAACTGATTGGATGGTTGTTTGATTATTTTATTCAAATTATTGATAGTTGGATATTTGTTAAGTTGATTTTTTCATTGATTGTTTGGTATTTTGATTCGTAGATTCATTCATTTGAGTAGAGTAAACATATTGTTCAATTCCTTCAGTCAAATTATTGGATGGTTGTTTGATTCAATGATTCATTCATTTGGAAGGTTGGATAGTTGTTTAATCCATTCATTCAATGGACTGGATGAGAATAATTACTGTATAGTTCATTCTTTCAAATGCATTGGATGTTTTATGATTCATATATTTCTTCATTTAGATAGCTGGATGATTGTTCAGTTGATTCATTCAGATGGATTGGATGGTTCTTTGATTCATTTATTTGTGTAGTTGCATGATTGTTTAGTTAATTCAGGCATTGGATGGTTGTGTGATTCATTTATTTGTTTATTTGGAAAGTTCAAATGGATTCAAATGGATTGGATGTTTTGTGTGATTTATAGATATATATATTAATTTGGATAGCTAAACGATTATTAAGATGATTCATTGAAATGGATTGGATGGTTATTTAATCAAGTCATTCAAATGGATTGGAGGGGTTTTGGGATTTATTGATTCATATTTTGTAAAAGTTGGATGAGTGCCCAATTCATTCAAACAGATGGGTTGGATGATTCATTTATTTGGGTGGATGATTTTTATTTTATTTTATTTTATTTTTTTATTTTTTTATGTTTTGATCTGTGAATCAATTATTTTTATTTTGTTTTTCTTTTCTTTTTTTGTCATAGTCTGAACACAGACTTTTTAACTGTTAACATTTTTTTTTCTTTTGTAACAGTTCTTTCCTTCTGTTTTTAAATGCCATTCAAGTTGTGAAGTTCTTGTGGTGTTCTAGAAATTGTGTCAGAATTGTGTGCAATGTGAACAAAGCCTAATTCAAGCTAAACCTCTTTTGACTAAGAACCATGATGATGGTTTGAGATCTAGTTCCTGGAGACTTGTTTCTGTTTGATCATGTAAGCACCCTTCTGCACAACACCGTAAAGCCGTAAAGCACATAAGAAGACAACAAATGTCCAGCTTTCTGTCAGCTTTCTGTCAGCTTTCTCAATTTCATAGAGGAAAAGTCACTTGGCAATGTGCATGAGTGTGCATCATTACTACATCAAGCATCAAATGAGAACACACAGTCTGATTGGATATCTCCGTGTGGACAGTCAGTCAAAAAGACTGGATTTGAAAAAAAAAAAAAAAACGAATTGTCTGTAGAGTAAAGATTTGCTCTAGTATTGTGCCAATACTCAGTGTTTCTCACTCAGTTCCAAGTTAATAAGTAAAATGATCATGACGTCACAAATCAGCCAACAGCACTTCTGAATATGAGCAGGACTGCACTGTAAACCCTAATAAGTTGAGACTACTCAAATGATTTGAGGAAAGTGGTTGCGTAAGTAAAATTGAGTAATGGCAAAATTGACAACTCAATTCAATTGAGTTGACCTAATGTTGGTCTCTTCATTGAATTAACTTAAATGTTCAAGTACAGATAACTTAAAAAGGCAAATAGACTTAACTTAAATTTTTGAGTTTTATATGGTTTACTTGTTTTAATGATTTAATACAAATATTGTTTTTCCATTAACAGCTTTATTTGGTTTATACACTTACATTAATTTAAAAAACATTACTAATATCAAGCTCATATTTTTAAGTCACATTTAGACACTTAAACAGCACTTAAGCTCACATTTTTAGAAAACAGTAGCTCATATTTTTAACAGCAAGCTGCATTTTTAAGTCACATTAAAATATTGAGCTCATGTTTAACAGTAAGCTTACATTTTTACAGAACATTACACTCACATTAAAAAAACAAAACATTAAGCTCATATTTTTAAGTCTCATTTTCAAAAGACCATGTTTAATGTAAATGTGTTGCAATTAAAAGTGCGCCAAGCAATTTCTCGATTTTAGCCAAACAGCTGGTTTGCCAACGATTGTGTTTTAGGCTGCAGGTCTTTCTGCCCCAAGGAAAGTAGAATCCGCTGAATGAAGTCAAACATGTATCCCAGTGACTTTTTCAGGAAGGTCATGTAGATTGTCCATCACTAATTTTCCCTCGATTACGATTCCAATCGAAGAGGGAGACCCATCTTGTCCCATCTTCAACTATCACAATCCCCACTGGCACATAAAGAATTGAGCTGTGATCATCGGACATCTAGTGAAAAAACATTAACAAATTAAAATTAATTCACATACATGCAAGCTCATTTACATTTCAAAAAGGTGCAACTTAAAGGGTTAGTTCACCAAAAAATTTAAATTCTGTTAGTAATTACTCACCCTCACGTTGTTCCAACCAAGTAATACATCATCGGAACACAAATTAAAATATTTTTGATGATCCGAGTTGTCTCACTCCTCCATAGGCTTCTCTGTAATTTAAACTTGCCAGCCCAGAAAGTTTGTAAAGACATGTTAAAATAGTACAAGTGACCACAGTGGCTGAACCAGAAATTTATCAAGCGTAGCGTTACGTTATGTAACAGCACAGCGCCTCTGGGTTGTACATCAGAACAGAGGCTCACGCTGGTCATGTGTGTGATGCTGGCCAATAGTGAGCCTACGTTCTGACGTACAACCCAGAAGTGCTGCACTGTTAGACTTCTTGAACTCACTCAGAGAAACAAAGAGGACAATGTATAGTTGAATAGACGTTATTTTGTTTGTTTTTTTGCGCACAAAAAGTATTCTCATCGCTTGATAAACTTCAGGTTGAGGCACTGTAGTCACTTTGACTATTTTAACAATGTTTTTAACTTTCTGGGCCGGCAAGTTACAATTACAATAGAAACCTATGGAGGAGTGAGACAGCTCTCAGATTTCATCAAAAATATCTTAATTTGTGCTCCGAAGATGAACGAAAGTATTACAGGTTTGGAACAACATGAGGGTGAGTAATTACTGACAGAATTTTCATTTTTTATTACACATTCACACTATGTCTCACATACACTGCATCAATATCAACCTAAAAGGGTTAGTTCACCCAAAATGTTAAATTCTGTCATTAATTACTGAACCTTGTGTCGTTGCACATCTGAAAGACCTACGTTCATCTTCGGAACATATTAAAATATTTTTAATGAAACCCATGAGGTTTCAGTCCCTCCATACTAGAGATCCAATTCAATTACCACTTTCAAGGTCCAAAAAGGTATGAAAGACATCATTAAAGTAATCCATGTGACTCCAGTGGTTTAACCTCAATTTCATGAAGCTACACAAGTAATCTGTTTGTGCAAACAACAAAAAAAAGTACAACTTATAAAAAATATAATCTCCAATGCACTGTCACGCAATTACGTCTGCTCTCACATGAATACAAAACTCACACGTTTTGGTGCTATATGAGATACTGTCTTGAACGGGCGTTGCAGATAAACAATTACACTGGTAAATTATGTTTTTTTTGCACAAACATAGCACTCGTTTTGCTTCATAAAATTGAGGTTAAACCACTGGAGTACAGTAGTACAGAGTACTGCAACAAAGTCTTTCCTATCATCCTTGAAAGTGTAGTTGTGTTGGATGTCAATGGAGGGACAGAAAGTTACAGAATATCATTAAAAAAAATCTATTGTGTCTTAAAGATGAAATGACACAAGGGTGAGTCAATGAATTACAGAATTTTCATTTTTGAGTGAATTAACCCTTTAGATTGATATAGTGTGTGTGAATGACCGAGATTGTGAATGTGTTAGAGTGTGTATAGAGGGTGAGAGGGTGTCTTTTGGACATTTTCTCCTTGGAACCCTTACCAAACACATCTTAAAGAAAGCAGGAGTCATCTCCAAACCAAAGGGGTAGTCCTTGAAGCACCAAAGTTCAGTTTCAGTTGGCTCTGATAGCTTGTGTGAAAAAAATAAAATTTTATTAAAATCCAACCACTTGATAATAATACATTATTATAGCCTTTTAACATTTAATCAGAGATCAACTATGAAGTCTATATTGCAGTTTATAAAGAATCAATCTACTATCTTCTAAGATATATCTAGGATAAATTATTGGGACTTCTAACTAACCTTTGTTGCTTCAGAAGGTTCATCAAGAGCTGACCAGCAACTCTAGTTCTCGCTCTGAAAATGTCCAAGTGCCATGTACTATGTTGGTCAAGGGTCTCGTAAAATTCCCTTTTCAAGATCTTACCAGCAATCCTATTAAACTCCACGTAGACCTGAAAAAATTAAGAAGGGAAAAGTAACAACATGCATGCATGGTGTGCTTGATTATTTTTTAAGATAATTTTAAGAAACTGTTGTCTTTGGCTATTCATATAATGAAAGTCAACTGTAACCATCCCTTTGATTGTCAAAAACGTGTACAAGCAAAACAAAATCAATAATTGTGATTCCTGATGATATATTTGTGTCTTATGAAATGAAACGATAAGTCTATGCAAGCAACATTATTTATAACATTATTTCCTTTACCTTGTACAAACAGCCCTGAGTGTATTTTCTACAGTCTGGAGTGCGAGTGTAAAGATATATCAAACTTTGGGAATATGTGAAAACTCAATCTTCCCAATTTGAGATCACTCATGTGAATAATCTTACTTTTTTATACAGGTTGCAGCATCAAGGATAGTAGCAAGTACCATTTTGCACATCCTGCTAGTTGTAAATAAACCACACGTCAGGGTGCTTGCGCTCCAGGCTGTCAGGAGGAGATGGGTCTGTTGTGTTGTTATTCAAAATGATACTTGCTGCTATCCTTAATGTTGCTACCCGTTTAAAAAACGCAAAAAACATTCACATGTGTGATCTCAAATCGGGAAGATTGACAGATTCCCAAAGTTTGATATACATCTTTACGCTTGTGTTCCAGACTGTAGTAAACAAATTCAGCTTTGTTTGCAGAGGCTGTGAATTAAAGGTAATATATGAGGTTTAGTTTCTTGCATAGACCTATAATTTCATATAATTTCATTCCACATAACTATTCATTATTTAATAATATCTCTGTAAATGTGTCGCAGGCAGGAAAAGGTCTGCGGTTTTTAGTAACATACCGACCAAAGAAATTCTTATAACGATTAACGTTAGGCCTAAGTCAGTATTCACGCGGCAGCCCAATTTTACAACAAATAAAAGAAACGTCCTTTCACAAATTACAAAGAGCCATTTCAGTGTCTGGAAATAGATTTTTCTCGAAGTTCGAGCCGCAATATCACGCTTAGGTCTATTGTAAACAACAGTGCTAAGTTAGTCTGTATAACATTGGCTATGTTTGGAAGTTAGGGGATTTTAACTTAAACGCATTTATACCTTAAGTCCAGTTGTATAAAAAATAAAATAAAACATAGCAGACAATAAAGCAAAATTTACCAGCGTAACGTTACTCCTGTGGCCTCGACTCTTCCCCCTCCTCGTCTGCTTCATAACCACCTGCCTGCTAATGTTACTCTCCCTACAGGAGGAAAACGGGAAATTCAGATGTTCTTACAGAGAGTTGGTAACACGAACGTGTTTATAACTCGAAAAATACTCAAAGGCAACTAAGCAAAAATTTAAATATATATTTTTCCATTATTCTACCTACCAGCGTACTCTGGGTCTTTCACGACGACTCTCTTCCCGCCTGCTTTAACTCCTGTCTGGCTGCTTGTGCAGCTGGCCCGCTGCCAGAGTAAAACGGAAAAGTATTTTCAACATGCAAATAATATGACAATAAAACGTATAAGGAAATAAAAAAACAACGTGTGTATATTTATGCGTTGTGTTTAAACCTTCACTTACCTATTTAACTTTAAACTGTATTATTTATTTCTTCTTTCAGGGTGTTCCTGCAAATGATTGTGAACCGCAGTCAGTGCTGCGTCTTCAGCAAATTCGAAAAACAATTCCCGCCTTGTGTTATATTGGCCAATCGGCGCTGTTGTCAAGGCAGAATTTCAAGCGCGACCAATCATTTTTAAACAGAGACGTAGCGAATAATTTAAATAAATGGAAATTCTGAGTTAATAACACTTAAAATCTTAATTCAAAAGATTTTTACTGCCAATGAGTAATTTAAACACACCTGTTTAAGTTTTGATGGCAAAACTTGGTGTTATAAGTAATGTGAAGTTATGTTAACTTGATTTCTTTATTAATTACAACATTAGGGTTTACAGTGTGTGCTCTGTATAGTAAATATGTAAATATATATGTAAATATAATATATATTAAAGATAGTCAATGTAAAATGATATTTTTCAACTAAATTTAATCACATAAGTACATAATTTACAGTCAAATGTACATAATTCTCATATTATTCAGCTGCAGTATGTATATATATATATATATATATACATATATATATATATATATACATATATATATATATATATGTATATATATATATATATACATATATATATATATATATATACATATATATATACATATATATATATATATATATACATATATATATATATATGTATATATATTAGTGCTGTCAAAATTAGCGCGTTAACGCATTCGATTAATTTGAAATATTTAACGCGTTAAAATAAAATAACGCAATTAACGCGGTTGCAGTTTTTTTTATTTCCAGTTGTGGCCTATGTGTGTTCAACGTGCAAAGAAATATGGATAAGACCAAGGAAGGACTTTTAGACGGAAAGTTTCAGTATAAAACTCTGCCGGATTACTCTTCAGTCTGCCACAAGAAACATTACTCTTCATTTAGTCTGCCACAAGAAACAGCAACATTAAAATCATGAACTCAAATGTCATTGTTTAAAAAAAAAAAAAAAAAAAAACAATGACTGTAACAGTGCGTAAATCAGACCTTTCTGTAACGCTAACGTTAATAAGCTTAAATGAAAATAACGAAATAATTGTGTAGCGGAGTATTTTTTGTGCACAGTGCCGCGAACTGTCAATCACTCCTGTGCGCGTGCATCACTGTCCTCCTCACAGCTGCAGCAACTTGCGCTCTCTCTCTCTTCATCAAGCTTTAAAACAAAAGGGGACAAAAAGATCATATTGTCTTTGTGCATAGGCTATAGATTAATTAGATAAATGAATATCTAAATTTGTGCCTTGCCGTCTACGGTATTTTTTTAGAACTTAGAAAAAAGATGCTGCAGCCAATGAGCAGCCAGCGGGGGCTGCAGGACGACTCAACCTCCGCAGACATTTTTTAATGTTTATCAGACAATAAATACTCAAGATTTCCGGGACAATTAGGGCCAGATTCGGGAGTCGGGACAACAGTTTAGATTTCGGGACTGTCCCGAATTTGGTGAGGTGTCAGTCAGCGAATCATCTGATTCTGGTCTTGTTCTTGCAGTATTCAGAGTATGAAGCCAAGAAAACATATTAAGTGTTGTTGTTAACTGTATTTGATTTTTAACCGAACGTTGTGTACACTCATAACGAGTTTCACACACCTTCTCCGGCCACGTTGAGTTGTTGACACTTAACAGTGGGAAAGCGACACATGCGCTATTCACTTGTGTAACTTAAGGGTGAATGGGTAATGTAGTTTCTGCTCTGGGTGGGATGAATTAGGAAGCTTGCATTGTGAAGGGCGCTCTGAAAATCGGGAGTGCAGGTAAAAGATTAAAACCTCTATTAAAACAGATGTCCAAATGAGCGTACCGGTACGCTACAAGCACGTTCTGGGCGCACGGAGAGGTGGCGGTACGCTCAAGAGCTATATTTGGAAGTGGCGGTACTGAGTAGCCTACTGGTGCGTACCGGCCCACTTAAAGCACTGGCAATGACTATACTTTGGAATTTTTTTGCAGTCCACTTAGAATTCAACATGGAAATCATTTTTTTTTTTTTTTTATTGGCATTGATTGTTTTGAAATTCAAATGGTACTTACATGCCTGTGTTTTTATTTCTGTAATAAATATGGCTTTCAAGCCAAAAGTTAATTTGGAGGATATTGATGGTTTATTGCAGGTATGTTGTTTACATGAGAAAATCTGTGTTACAAGTTAAACAAAAATTCCAATAAACAATCATATTTTGAATTTAAATAGTTTCTTTGTCTTGAGTTTACATTAATTATTTACATTTTACATTTACATATCCAAAAAGTTTCAGTCTTTTAATTGCGATTAATCGCGATTAATCGCGATTAATTTTAAAAAATTGTGCGATTAATTAGTTAATTTTTTTTAATCGATTGACAGCACTAATATATATATATATATATATATATATATATATATATATATATATAAAATATATATATTTTAGGGGGAAGTCGTGGAGGGGGAAGTCGTAGCCTAATGGTTAGAGGGTTGGACTCCCAATCGAAGGGTTGTGAGTTCGAGTCTCGGGCCGGACGGAATTGTGGGTGGGGGGAGTGCATGTACAGCTCTCTCTCCACCTTCAATACCACGACTTAGGTCCCCTTGAGCAAGGCATCGAACCCCCAACTGCTCCCCGGGCGCCGCAGCATAAATGGCTGCCCACTGCTCCGGGCGTGTGCTCACAGTGTGTGTGTGTGTGTGTTCACTGCTCTGTGTGTGTGCATTTCGGATGGGTTAAATGCAGAGCACAAATTCTGAGTATGGGTCACCATACTTGGCTGAATGTCACTTCACTTTCACTTCACTTTCACTTTCACTTTCATATATATATATATATATATATATATATATATATATATATATATATATATAAACGAATGCATGGTCATGAAATGTAATGAAATGCTATTTTGATTATAAAGTTGAATGCTGAATGCTGTAATTAACCAATAAGAATAAACTATTCCTGAAAGCCATGCAAAATAACATATATGAAGTATGCTAATTTTTGTATTTTAATTTTTTCTATGTAAAATATTAATAATAAAAAAGTATGCTAAATGTAATAAAAATAGACAACAGTATTTGAAATTAATTAATGTTCGCAAAATATTATTCAAATATGTTTTAAGATATGTCATTCGGACTTATTAACAATGACGAGATAATGACAACTAAAGTCCATTGACTAAGTTAACTGGTGTCAAATTAAAGAGTTCATCTGAACAGACCTTTCATGTTCAAGAGCTTTTTTTGACAGTATTGTATTTCACTTATAGTCAATATTTTCCAATATTGTAGTCATATATATTATTCAATATCTGTATTTGAATCAAATGCAGCAGCTGAGCTGTAGTTTGTATGGTGTTCGGATCATTCTGAACTCTCTTCACCCTGTAGAACAAATCAATGTACCTGTGGCCAGCATTATAATCAAGGCTCTGACGAAGTTCTTTCATTTACAGACGCAGGGCTAATAGGCTTGTCAGACTGTACCATAAATCAGCCATCAGCCACGTCAGACTCCAGCGCTTTCCCAAAGCTGCTCGCCGCAATCAACCTCTGTCAAATAAAAGCCGCTTTGTTTCGTGCCTCGGGGAAACGGTTGGAGATTAGGTCTTTGATTGACACGCGCTGGGTCAAAAGGTGCTCTCGTGTTGTAGGATTGCAAAAACAATTATATATCATCTCATCCGATCTGTGCTCTTACTTATTAAACGCAAAGTCTGGTTGAGATGTTCATGCTGATATACAGCCACCCAAGACAAAAGTTTTTCATAATGCTCTTCTAATTTATTGCACTGAAATAAGACAAACATTTATGCAATCTCCCATAGCTGGTTTGCCAAACATTTATTAGTGCAGCTGTGTTTAGTTTTAGTCTGTTCTCATGAAGAATAAAGACTGATAAATAAAGCCATTGTGTGGAATTTAAATCAAAATTTGGATGCCAAATATATTTAGCAATGAAAGTTCAGTTTGACTGAAGAAGAAACTGACTTTCCTGTTATAAGATGGTTTGCAGAACATGAAAAGAGCAACCTGTCAGTGCTTCTAGACAAATTGCCTTCATTTGGTTTAACGCCTTAAAAAAGTTGATTTCAGTTCAGTTATGCTTTTCTTTTTGTCTCAGATATTTCTCGAAAAAAAAAAAAATAATAGAAAAATGGCAGGTCAGATTGTTTGGTTACAAAAGTATTTAGATCTCTGACTTTTGGTTGCAGACGTTGTTAGTTGAGACAATGTTGAGATCCTTTCTGAGATATCTGGTGTCTTTTTCTCTGAGAAATCAATCTGAGATGCAGAAGACTTGCAAAAAGTCTCAATTTACTCTCTGGGAACAATCTATAAGGTATTAAAGGGATCTGATATTTCGTGTTCAGTCCATAGGCATGTGCAAGTTTCTTTACTAAGTGTCTCCAGCTAATGGCTATAATACAGCATTTTAGTCATTTTGCAAATCTGTGTCAACGAGGGTGATCTGTACACAAAACGTAATGAAAATTGTTAAACATTTCAAACCAAGGCATTAATGCACGTTTGTCAGTGAAAGATACTCATGGTAATATTAGCAGGTTGTGGAAACAGTTGCAAATTTGAGGGATTATTCGCCACCGTGCCCTTCATGACTTACACTCAATGGTGGACTGTCGTCATTTTCAGTCTGTTATTAAGGCTACAAAGAGCATCCTGTGCTTCACCCTCTAATAGCAGCTTTAGTGACAGTAAATGTCAAACGAAGGCCTACAAAATGTATGTTAGGGCACATGGTCAAGGCCAAGGCAGAAATATCTAGACCTTAACTTGTTTACAAGCCCAGTAATACTAGAGGGCCTGTAAGGTTTATTAAGTAAAATGTCACTCTGTTTTTCAGGATATTATTGGGTAGTACTTAAAGTGATGCTGCTTTTTTAAATAGATGTTGTCCTTATTATTTATATCTGCAAAGATTGTTAGTTCAGCACCGTCCACCATCTTTATCTTCAATTGAAGATACAAATAGCTTTTTTCAATCAAACTAGATGTAGATCTAATGCCTGCTGAAGAAAAGAAGCTAGCATCACAGTTAATAGCTTATTTGTTTTTACAATTTTTATATTAGGAAAATATTTTTTTGAAATTGACATTTGTTGATGTTTACTTGGCACACAAAGTTTGATTTATAATTTAGAATATTATGTTATTTTTATATGTATTATTAATTTTAATAATATTGAATTATTATTTTACTTAATTTATTTTAATTCTAATAATAAATAAATGTATCTGATATTTAAAATCTCAATTCTCACTGTTATCTAACTATTAACTGTAACTTTTAAGTCAATAAACTCTTAATTTGCTGCTAATGAATAGTTAGTAAGGTAGTTGTTAAGAAGAGATAAGGAATTTAAAACATGATCATGCAGAATCATTCATTAATGCTAGTAAGGTTCATGTTAATAAGAAACTAGTTAATAGTAAGAATTAGTACTTATAAGTATTTATTTATTCATCCCAAACAACTCTAACAAATAGAACCATGGTTTAGTTTTCTGGACATTCACTACCATGTTTTTTTACAAGTAGCTCCATGCAAATGCCATGGTACATTCATTTCAGTGTCTCAGAAGTATCATAGCAATACCATGTGATCCCATCACTGTACCATGGTACTACCACAGTACTTTATTGTAAGGCAGGCGTATGGTTGTGCAGTGCTTGCATTAGTGCACCGCTCAATACTACACAATAGGCTGTACAAAAATACTGAATTATAGAGCCCTTCTGAGCATTTCATGATGTGCAGTTCTGTTTTTATAAAGATCTGAGTCAGGCGTCAAACCTGAAAATAAATTTGAGCCCTGTCTCAAGAGCTAAGAAGAGCTGAATTGGATTTTTGAGTTGTTAAGAGTTCTTCTTGAGAAAAGAAAGGGGCATTACTTTTACTTTTGTTTGAATCTCAATTCAGTGTCTCAACTAGTTCTTGCACTGTCCTTCACTCTCTCTGTATTCTTCTTGTGTGCTTGAGCTCAAATAAAGATAATAATATTAATATTAAATGTTAAATACTAATATTCTCCATCAGCTTTCCTTTTTAGAGAAAGAGTTTTAAATCAATGTCCTGCGTGTTTATGTAATTGCCGGTCATTTATATTATTTGAGGGTCGTGTACATTTATGCACGAACTGATAGATTAGTCAGACTGAATCATTGCTGTTTGACAAGGATATCAAGCTTTCTGTTCTCCTGTGCATAAAACAGTTTTTGCAAACCGTTTCACTTTCAGTGACAATTTTATTTACGTGAATCTGATTTGATTGTAAAAAGGTCTTGCAGTAAAAAATTTCACACATTTTGAAATTAAAAATGGGATTCACATTATCTTCACACAAGATGACAGTCTTTAAGCGGTGCTTCTCTTGAGATGTAATTTTCACTTTCAGGTCTTCAAATCATTCCTAGTTGTTTTAACAAGTTCTTCAGAAACTCAAAAAGTCATCGTGAAGTCGAATGGAATGGAAGATTTTCAAAGCATGAACGTCAGTGACAGCAATGTTTTGGTTACTAATAAACATGAGAATTTGTTTCATTCCTCATATTTATGGAGATGGTAACAGATGATTACTGTGTTTAAATAAACTCAATGACCAGCATGCCTGTCATACCTACCGCATTAGACAGAGTCATGCTCTGCATTGAACCCTAATGAGAAAATGAGATTTTAGAGGTTTTCAAGCCTCTTGCAAGCTGAAAGTGTCAATCCTGCTAATGGTAGTTGCTTTTAACTATGGTCTTTCAATCAGTTAGCACTACCTTGGATCACATAATTAATATTCATGAGCCAAGCTGATAAGTGCTACATTATGCTCACTTTTCAGATGATTTCTATGCCTCTGGTCAGAAGCACTAATAAATTGGTGCCGTTTTCCCAGGAGCTAAATAGATGCATTCAGATTAAGATGTTTGTTTTACTACGGCTGGTCATTTTCCTCTTTTTCTGTCATGCTGTGTGTTTGAAAAGTTGCTTGGGAGCTGGGTTGTGAAGTTTCGTCCACTACAGGTATCCGACTAACCTCGGGCAGTCAGTCAAACCGTGGAGGAACATTGAGGATTCCTTGAGGAACAATGCACCTCACCGTTAGAGGAGAACGTGGTCATTCTAAAGATAAGAGACGGAACCTTTTTACCTCAGCGAGATAAAGGCCTTCGGTGCTTCAGGCTTTTTTGGTTACGGTCGGAAAGAAAATTACAGAATGGTAACATATATTTGCTACAGGCCTTACTGAAAGTAATTTATGCATTTGAAGCATGCTGCTGTTTTTTTGTATTATTTCTTTTTCTGCCTGTGTGCCTCGGGAGAAACATTCTAAACTTTTTATAGAAAAGGACACTATACTAAAGGAATAGACCGAGGTCGTTGTGAAGAAACCATATTATTAAAGTGGAATGGAGGTACATAAAATATATATATATATATGGAATAGAACCATATTCTAATACATTCTTTTTTTTATAATCTGCAGTATGCGGTAGCACTTTATTTTACAGTCCTGTTCCTTATGTACATACCATGTACTTATTATAGTAATTAAAATAACTATGTAATAGCTAGGTACTAACCCTGAACCCACCCGTAAACCTAACCCTACCCCATATAGTTACCTTGTATTACAAGTGCCATCCAGATATCATGCCTTTTGCTTCTTTAATTCAGTTTTGTCTAAAAATGTTGTCGTTTTTGGCAGTCTGATTAAGTAAACTGAGGAAATTGTGATTAATATCACTTTTGAATGACATGCAGCTATTATTTCAGAAATAAATATGGTTATTTAGCATTTTTAAGTTCATGTAAAAAGGAATATAACTTTTGGCAGTCAAATATTTTTTTTTTTTTTTTTACAAACCTGATGCAAACTACTTTCTAATGTGGTTTGAAATCTGATTATAGTACATCAAAATAAAGTTCTGTAACATGATCTCAATTGTGAGTAGCATCCAAATATCATGCCTTTTGCATTTTTAAGCAAATTTTGTTTAAAAATGCAGTTATTTTCAGCAGTCTATTTTTAGGCCGATTTTTGTAAAAACTGGAATTATGAAGTTGAATACATTGCTCGTGTTGCCAAATGCAGTGGTTCATCCATGCATGTGAAGTATGCCATTGTAAATCATAGTCATCCATCCGCCAATAGTTTCATTTTTGATTGTAGTTTTCCATGTGGATTCGAGGTGACCTCTAAGTGTGTGAGTCACAGTCACTCATCCATCATGCCTCTGCTAATCCATTAGTTCAGCCACTTAATCGGCAGATATTGAGCCAGTACAGCTGCTAATTACCACAGACAATTGCAACAGCCCAATGCTCTCTACCTGATAAATACAAAGCGCTTTCAATATCTGAGAGACTGTCTTGCATTTCAATGAGATAATTAAATGTTCCTGCACCCTGAGCGGATATTGCTCAAGTGCACTCAGTGTTTGTAATCAATGCTAACCTGTCCTAGCTCTACAAAAGTTAGTTTTGAGGGTCATTGAAGGATATCATTTCCTGGTACAGGGACGGAGTTGTTCCTGTCGTTATTGTGTGAATGCCAAATATACCCGCAATTGATGCTACAAACAAATTGCTCTATTTGCAATTTTTTTTTTTCTTGTAAAGCTTTATACAATGTGGAAATGCATGCTTGTTTGATTTATTTTTATTTTTTATATTATTATTATTTATTTTTTTGGTGTATAAATCAAGTCTGTTTAGTTGTTTGTGGTCTGAACAACAAAATCAGATGTTATACAAACCCTACTTTCATGTGGTTTAAAACCTGATTAAAATAAATGTAAATAAAAACTGAAATACGAACTTCTGAGGTTCAAACGTATCTTGTATGTGTTCAAGCTGTTGCAGGGCAAGTCAATTCCAAAGTTGGGCACGCTGGACCAAATCGAGACTGGAAGTGGAGACGGATACAGCGGAGACTGTGACGATGAGGACGGATGCTGGGGATCAGGGAATGGAGCAGCTGAGAGAAGAGGAATTGGAACTAAATGTAAGTAATAATCTTAAGGACTTCCAAGGAAGATTTATACAGGTAATGAATGGTAAAGGAATACTTCACACAGAAATTAAAATTTGAGATTTACTCAGTTTGTTTCAGATTTAGAGAAATATAGTATTTCATCACTTGCTCACCAGTGGATGCTCTGCAGTGGATGGGTGCCGTCAGAATGAGAGTCCAAACTAATGATAAAAACATCACAATAATCCACAAGTAATTCACACCACTCAACTCCAGTCCATCAGTTGATATCTTGTGAAGCCAAAAACTGCGTGTTTGGAAGATGGATTTGCTTCCATTTGATGGACTGGAGTGGTGTGGATTACTTATGGAGGTTACACTTTATTTCGATAGTCCACTTTAGACATTCTACTAACTATGTCATCTAATTCTCATTAATTTGCAACTACATGTCTTCTAACTTTCAGAGTAGACTGTTAGGGTAGGTTTAGGGTTAGTATGAGATGACAAAGAAAGTGTTAGAAGATATCAATCAGACAGTCTATTAATACTCTACTAACTGCTAGTTGACATGTAGTTGCAAAGATATTTACTGTTAGTAGAATGTCTAAAGTGGACTATCGAAATAAAGTGTTACCCTTATGGATTATTGTGATGTTTTATCAGCTGTTTGGCACCCATTCACTGCAGAAGGTCCATTGATGAGCAAGTGATGGAATGCTACATTTATCACCATGTTTTGGATGGTATGAAGGTGAGTACATTTTCAGCGATTTAAATTGTTTTAGTGAAATATTCCTTTTACGCAGTAAACAATGTCCTTTTGTTATCTGTAGATCTGCTAATCGAAAGTGAGGTGCTTTGTTCCTGTGTACGTCATCATTTGACAATCATAAGTCAGAGATAAAAAGCAGGAAGTACACATTCATCGTTTAAATGGAAGGCGGAAATAGATCAGACTTTCACTGACGCTTGATATCAGAGTGTAATTAAGAGGCGGTATTAGGGTCAAGCGTATAGAAACATTTTTCCAGACATTTCTCCCTCCTCCAAATGAATTATGCAATCAAGAATAACGTGGCTGTAAAAAAGTGGAACAAATCAAAGTGGCCATCTGGTAATTACTTCATCTTCCGGAGGGGATTGGATCTCTGACCCGTGGCCCCACTAAATCCCCACTTGCTTCCCTCTCCAAACCTCTTCTATCTCCCGTATACTCATCTGATTAATCATCCCACACTTTTTGTCTGGATGGGGCGTTTCGGGTCATCTAAATGCGCTGTCGCATCTCGCCGGTGTTTCCTTTTCCTCCTGTCAATCAGCCATAGTGTGTCAGCGCCGCCTCATGCACCTCTCATAATTCATGGGACGCTGTGACGATGTGCTCGTTTATCACCGTCTCTTCCACTCATCCGCTTTACGGTGCTCCGTCCAAAACAACGTCACGCTGTCGATGTGCTGCCCATTACGACCATCGACCATGCAGATGGGGCTCACAGTCAGCAGTCATGCTTTGTGTTTGGATCTAGATACGGAAGCAAAAAGACAACTGCGTACATGATAAAATGAAGGGAGACGTCGCTGTCTTCATGCTCACTTTCATTCATTTCTGTGTGACATACTGCTTGTGCATTCTCCTGCAATGAGTGTCTTCATCTTGATTTCTAGTAATTAAATGTGTATTGAATGTCATTAAAATAAGATACTGTTACACTTAGAAGCAAGATTGCAATGCATACTTTTGTTTTCAGGAAATGTATGATGAAATTGTGTTGCTTGCCTATGCAAAACTCACTGTCATGGTGCTTGGCTGCTAGGACATTGCAAAGTGGTTTCTTGGTGGTTGCTTTGGTTTTTGGGTGGTTCCTATGATTTTCTGGTTGGTTGTTAGAATACTTAAAAGTGGTAGCTTGCAATTTGTTTGCTATATGGTTGCTATGACATCGTAAAATGGTTGCTAGGTAGTATCTAGGCATTGCTACATGGTTGCTTTGGTGTTTTAGGTGGTTGTTAGGGTTTTCCATTTAAAAGCGTTTACTTGCAAACTGTTTGCTAAAGTAGCTGTTTTGTGTGAAAACTCAGTCTTGTCTTCCAGTTCAGATATGACAGATAAACACAGTGCGACGTACATTTGATCACTTTATCAGGACACTGTTGTGGTGCAGTTGTTTAGCAGGGGTTGCTGAAGTATTGAAATATTCAGAAGTTTATGGTCTGCTTCGATCTCTCGAAGCCTAAAGCTGTTGAGGATAAACACACTATCTCACCGATACTCACCTGTCAATTCACAAAAGCCACCAGATTCGACAGACTCATTTTACAGTGAACGTTTGATTAGTATTGAGCTCCTGCCTCCCTCAAGAGTGCTGTCACCCAGAAACACAGCTGTGAGCGCTGGGACTGAGCTTCAGCGGGTCGCGCAGGGGGAGAATAAATAAAGAAATACAGCAGAAACAAACATCAGTGTTGTCTTCCCTCAGCGTGAGAGTAATAAATAAAATATTAACAGACGCAAGATGTGTGATTCTGGTTCGGTGCGCCAGAGTCTTCGCACAAAAGGATGCATCGCCCGGCTCCTTGTCAATGTCACCTGCGCACGCTCTCGTGTTTGGCAGCAAATCCAGACGCTGCGTACTTGGTATGAGAAACAAAAGGCGTCAGCGAGACGTATCGGCAGGGAGTTGCATCGATCTCCAGTAAGGAGACACAATGAGAGGAAGTGCAGGCTGGTCCCTTCAGTGAGCACTTGTTAATTAATAGCCTGTCTCAGGACGCGATTACATGATACCGCCCCCAGGCTCTTCACCCACAGCTATCGCTTGAAGGTGATCTTTCGCACCTGATGAGTTGTAATGATCCTGTTGTATTTAAATGGGTCCTTTAATGGACCGGGGTGCTTTTGGGGCACTTCAGTGGCTAATTATGGCCTTGGAAGCTCATGATAGGCTGCTCATCACTGGTTATGTGGCATGGGAGCTGCAGTAGCACCGATTGCTTGACCAAAAGCAACAGGCAATGTCGGTGGGATGGGAATTGTTGTGTGGTGGTTTTAAAGAAGCATCCATTAGCAATAATAAGCTGTAACTTTATAGCCTACTAAACAACAATGCTAAACAAAGACAATACTATTAGGCCGGCTCTTTGAAATTAAATGGCATTTATTGCAACCAAACTGAAGTTGTGACTAGTATCTTTATCATTTTTTCAGAGATTTCTAGGCTTGAGTCTATCTTTAATCTTTTTTTTTAATCATACTGTCTAACCATTGGTCGTTCTATCTAATCTATCTGTCTGTTGTGCTGTCTTTCAGACTATCGTTCTATTTCTCCATTCTGTCATTAATTCTTACTATGTGATCTGTCTATTGTTAGTTGTTAGTTTTTGTTTATTCTAACATTCATTCAGTCTGTTGTTCTGTCCATATTTCTGTTTTTCTATCTTTCAGTCTATCATCCTTTCCGTGTATTGTTATTTCTATCGTTTGTTTCATCTTTTGTTCTATCTGTCATTTTGTCTTTCTTATCTCAATGTAAACCTTAAAAAAAGACTAGCTTACATTCAAATTTTGCCTTGACAAACTTTGCATTTCTTGTTAATGACACTTTTTGCAGGTATCTGAATTTTAGATTTTTTTTTTTTTAATTCTTTTTTATTCAAATTTGATTCAAATTGGGAAACTGGACTGAAATGTAAAAAAATTATCATTTCAATTCTGAAAAGTGCATAACACTGGTAAATTAAATGCCATGTCTGAATTGGCAAATGAGTCATGAAGAGCCATAAACAGCATGTTAATTAATTCCATTACAGTATTTTAAAGATTTTTCTTGTTCCTCATCCAAGTGGAGTTCAAAAGCAGGTCTAATTGGAATTCTGCAGAGATAAAAAAATTAATGCATTATTCACTGTGACTGCATAGATGCTCTTTTGTTAACGGTGCCCCTCAAAACCAGATGTGACCAAAAGCAGAGCATTAAAAGTTTTATCTGCCTGCTAATGAATCAAAAAGAGGCCAAGCGGTCCAGACGACACGTGGATCGTCTAAATTAGGCTTTGTGGTGAAAACCTGCTAGCTGTGTGACATCAAGAAGCTCTGAATATCACCGAGCTCCGTCGGTGGTCACAGCTGGCAAGGAGAGGGAATCTTAACCAATGCAGAAATTAAAATAACATTCACATCCAGTCGTCTGATAATGAGGGGGATGTACAGATGAAGCACCGCCATTGTGCTTGTTTAACTAATGCTCCGCTCTGAAGAGGCCCGCCGAAAATGACCCGCTGTGTCACAGGATGATGAAAATGAACGATAATGATCCTCATCGCAGCGCCCTGATGCTCAGTGAATCATAGTGGGGGAGCTCCTCACAGGACCAGCCTGTCATCAACAAAGTATTGCATATAGATACTTCAAATCAAGCAGGATCTGGAGGTGGACGCATCCTTATGCATCACTGATGCCATGTTCGAGAGCTGCTCTCTGATTATTCACTACAGCTGTCAGAGCTTCTCTGTTCTGCTCTATTAACCAACTAAAAGTAGTGACAGTACTAGGTTAACTACATTTTCAAGGCTTTTGACAAAATATCAGGGGAGTTTTTCTTTGAAATTTCATTTCTGCATTATTTCTGAGTCAAAATTAAAATGATCTTGTGGCTCTTTGTAAACATGATTAGATTGGACTGCTTTTTACAGAATAAAGCTGGAGAACATGATCATAAAGTTTAATTCAGGCAAGAAACAAATAATAAGACTTTTTTTGTAATGTGGGTAATTCACACTCATTACTGTGATGATAAAAAATTGTAATTACAACTTCTGGCATAAAAAAAAAAAAAAAGAATCTTCAACGAGAATAAATTTAGCATGACAAACTGTTGCGCTGATGTGATGTTCTTATGTCACATTACATTATGCATGCAGCCTTGCAAACAAGCGAGCTGAAGTTTGAATAATCAAACACGCTCTACTAGTGCTCACATTCCCCCTCTTCTTCACTATCGCCGTTAATTGTTTCTTTTCTAATGTGGATTGGAGTCGCTCTAATAATCAGATAGAACAAATAGAATACAAAAAGTATAATAACGATTGCTTTTATATTATTAGTAATATACAAACATTATAATACTTTCTCGTTTGCCGTCAGCATTAAGCAAATATGCATTTATTTCATTTTAACAAATCTTTGAATGACTAATGAACATTTAATTTCACAAACCTTGCAAACTTAGTCGAAACGAATGAAGTGTGCCGTTTTATCCTGCATGATCTAGTGTTCTCTGTGTTATGGTCAGTCCATGTGAATTGAATGCTTTAAACTTAAACTTTCAAATTATGCTGCGCTATATGCATTTGCCCGCTGTCATATTCATGTCATTTTCTCTGTGTGCTATATGTAAAATGAGGGATACCCTGGCTTTATTTGAAAAAGATGATTTCTAATGCACACAAACTTCCCAGAATACTGACTGCTGTGTTGGTTACAGCGTTTAATTCCTTTTTAATTGTGTTTTATTAAATATTTGTTTATTTGTGAAAAATAATTTGTCATCTAAAGTATGTTTATTTTACTTGCATATAAATATATATTTTTATCCATTGTCAAATGATTTTAAATTTCTTAAATATTAATGAAAATGTATTTAAAATTGTATCATCTTTATATCGGATATCGGCCCCCTGGTTTCCAGATATCGGCATTGGCTGTCAAAAAAACAATATCGGTCGACCACTACAATTTATTATTGATCTCAAATAAAATCTTTTGAATCAATTATAGTATCTCAGCTATTGAAAGCTAACAGCTGGGAACCTGCCAAAGTTCAGCCCCATAAATATGAATGAGTGAGACTCTACGGGTGAGCAAACTCGCTCACAGCTGTTGCAAAGCCCAAATAAAGCCACAAGCTCCAGCTTAATGCCACTCTGAGCAATTAAACCACAATTTCCTCCTTCAAACGTACTTTTAAAGGGTAAATTACTTTGAGTTACTTGCAAAACCCTGTCAAACATGGAATCGGTGTTGAGTGTCTAAATGCTCTCTTATTTTACTCTTGACTTGTCCAGGATACAAACACAGATACAGCAGCCATTAGTGCGGCCCTTTGCAGACATTAGAGCAATGAGTTTGTCATGAGTTATAGCATCCTGCAGAAAAATAAAGTGCTGCATGTGTGGAACCCAAATGCTGATGCTATCTCTGTGTGCCACTGCTGTTGAGAAATGATATCTGTACCCCTCTTTTATACAAGATTAATTTAATCCGATATTTAAAATATTTGAATCGTTTTTCAAGCAAAATTCGGTATATCACAGATTGCTGCTTTAAGTTATGTTAGGTGTTATGTTAAATTATGCTAGACGGAAGCCTGTAAAACACTGTATGTGAAAGTCCCTGTTAGCCAATCATATTCCAGAATACCTTACTATGCAAAAATGATTGAGAGATCCAAGGTTGGCTGACATGTGCAGACCACCGTCAGATTGTTTTACAATAGTTCCATTCTATGTGTGTGTATTTATAAGAAAATAGCTTTAAAATACCACGTTTTTAATCATTTTCTCATTTTAATGGCTGACTGTGAAGAAAATGCTTTTTGTCCCCAGAATGGCATAGTTACAACATCTACCAGCTAACCAACCCATGCTAGCCCAGTATCAAATGTGGCTTTCCAAAGATGCATTGTGCAATGTAGTGTATCAATTAAGTATCCCATGCCACAATTGTTGCATATCTGTGGTTTATGAAATACTGCATGATATCCTTCGGCATTCGTTCATAACAGTTCTTCATCAAACTCTCTGTTCTCTTAAACACCCTGTCCAGTTTAAAACCTCAAGCTCTATATCCATGTAATTTAGCAGCAGAGGCCTGCAGAAGGCTGTTGGAAAATGAAAATATGTCGACATGAGATGTGTCAGTGCATCTAAATGTTGTAAATGAAAGAGGAATATTAAATCTTATCTCATTCACTCAGACGTGATCTTTCTGTATAAATGAAAATAGCAGAGAAATTGACTGAAATGTGAAATATTGAAAATAGTTTATTATAAATACTCACCTGCCATATGTAATTTATTTCACTTATAAATATGCTCATGTTTCAGAAAGACATTATTTATTTTTCGAGGAAACAAGCTGCAAAAAATAAAATAGAGTAAACTTTGTATGTGTTGTATTACTCTATACTACTTATCTACTAAATACACCTTTAAATTAGCATACTATTTACTCTCTTTAAAAACATGCACTACTCATTACCAATTGCTTTTGTAAATCCCATATTAACCTCGACCAGTTGAAGAATACAATGATAGAAATGGAACTTGTCTTTCAATTCTTTCTAATAAGTAATATAAAATTACTTTAATTATTCTTAACCTGGGGTGCGTTTCCCAAAACCACGGTTGCTAACCTGTTAGCAGCTTAGTTGGTTGGCAATGGGAAATTGCATTGCAACCAACAAAGTTGCTAACTTAGTTAGCAACCATGGTAAATCCACTATTGTTTCATAAAGAATTGTTCTATAGTCGATACAGTATTTAATGCAATTACATCAGAAGTACCTAATTAAATTAAAAGTCACCCCTTACTTTCAAAGGAAAAGTAATTCCATTACAGTAATTATTTAGTGATGCATTACACCCAACACTGGTGTTATAAGATTTTCAAAACATAGTGCTTAAGCAATGACTGATGTCTTTTCGATATCTGGTTTCATGAAAACAGCAGTGTTTCCACCTGAAGCAATGCAGATAAATGCAAGAGGACTCCATTTCAAATGATGACAGTTCATTAATCCTGTAGAAAAGAGAATGGTGACTTTCTGAGATTGAATTTCATTCAAAGTATATATGAAGATAATTCACATTAAATGTTCGTTCTTTGGCATTTGAATGCAGGTAGATATTAAATGTATTGTTATCCAGTTTTGAAAGGCGTCTTTAGAAACCATAGCATACGTGAATGGAACTAAAATGATTCACAATTCAATGCTACGTGTTTGTTCGCACACTTTGTCAACAACATTTCTTAAACAGTATCAGTTATTTGTTCTCTAACTATCTTTTAGCTGTTACTTCTGATTTACTTTCATTTATTACAGCACAAAGCAAAACCACCCAATTTATAATAAAAGACAGAAACTGAAATCCTGCTGTTTTTATTCTTTTGATTTATACTGACATCATTGATTGGACGTGTTCAGACAATATAATAGTCAAATGTTCTGTCCTGATCTCTTTTCTGTGCTGGACGTCTCAGGTGCTTCATCTTTGGCTCAGAACATTCAATCTTAGGGTTATTTTAATACACAAGCAGCTTATTGATCTGTTATGTTCAGTTTACCTGACGCTTGCCAGCCGCTAATGGAGGTTTTATCCTGGAGAGCCGTCAGTTGAGGTTATCACTTTGAACCGCTGTAAACTTTATGAAAGCCGGCGTTAACATCCATCTATTAGGATAACGAGGAGCGTTTTTTAGCTCTCCACATCAAAGATGTCAGACTTACTTTGACGATTGTCATTTTGGTCATTTACATATAGTTAAAATGTCACTGAATTATGTTGTTTACAAAGTGGTTCATGGAAATGTAAAACTATGAAAGTTATGTATATAAGTATAGATGTATGGATCTAGATGTAAGCATAGATATTATGGGTAAAAGACTGAACCATCTTTTATCTGTGTGTAGATTTGGGAGGTTTGTTAAGGATTTCATGTTTTGTTGATAGGGTATTCTGAGTGGCTAAGGGATTGTTTTTGTTTTATTTTTTTATGTTAAATCATCTGCCAAGGAAAAAATGGTAAGTTTGATCTCTGCGAAAAGCAGCAGAGCCTCTCCTTAGAGGTTTGTATGAGTTTGCATCAATAAGTAAGCATGTAAATAGCTGCAGACGGTCCTGAACCGTATTCTTCTGCTCTGTTATTAATGGCCGGCTCTGTGGTTTCTCCCAGACTTTGCATTCAACATTATTCCCCTCACTGACTTAATGAGCTGCGGCATGCATGTGGCAGGTTGCCTGATTTTGTTAATGAAGCATGAAAAGGCCAAGCACACATCATTCTGCTGAGCGCTTCTATAATCAGCCGCAGTGACGGCGATACGTCAGCCCTTCTGCCAAGAGCCAAAGAAGTCAATTCCCAGAGCGACTCCGGGTCCCATTAAGATCTAATACGCCCACACCTGTCCTTCCCTCCCAGTGGTCAGTGCGGCATGCCTCTGATTGATCAACACACATGCCTTTAGACGTCTCTGTAAACTCACCAAGGAAGAAGTGGACATTCCTGATGGCTAATTTTCTTCACTATAGGCTTTTACTGTGATAAGACCATCATTCAAACATGAATAATTAAATAATTGTGCATATATGCATATGCATAGTGTTCCTGTATATATATATATATATATATATATATATATATATATATACACTCACACACACTCACACACATACATTTATTGTCAACACCTTTTAATGATTGTTTATTTCTTTGTCCAAGACTAAGATGTCATCTTGGAGAATTGCTTGACTCGGGTCCTGAGCTATCAGCGGCTGTTGGTCGATGCTTTATGTCTGTGTTTGGTGAACTCTCACTTCACTTATCTAACTTCAGTTTGCCCTTGAATGTGCAGCGACTCAATAGCTGAACCCAAATGACAGTCTCTGTCGTCGCTCGGCTCTCCCTGCCACACCAGGCATAAAATCTCACATCCAGCGACTGTGCCGGGAAAAAGCACTCAGCTCAGTAACGACACGCCGGCTGCGCTTCCTCAGGCCGGGACCCTGTTATCCCTCCGGACCCTTACAGTAAACAACTTATCACCTCCTTGTCCTCTGTGAGACAGTGGAGATAATGGAATGGGAAGGTCAACTATGGCCTGCTTCTGGCTGAGTTTTAATTTGTGAAGTTTGACGGGGGTCAGAAGAAAGCCCTCATGAAAATAACATTTATCAGCACTTATTCCTTTTTTTTCTTGTTTTTCTCGAGATGAAACAATTACGTATTGGCTTGAAGTAGATATTCAGAGTTACTCTATGTTTTTCTGTTAGGCCTGCAGAATTGGAATGAAATTGGATTTTTTTCTTTTTTGTTTATTTTATTTAGTTTATTTACATTTAATGTTTATTTAATATACTTATTTTTAAGTAATTTAAATGTTGTATTTATTTTTTTATATTTTTTATATATTTTTTTATTTTTTTTATTTAATTTTACGTATTATTTCATTTTATTAATTTATATGAGATCTAAATATATTCTATGCAAATGCTGTAAAATACAGCATGGATCGACAACCAGGTTTTCTTACACTACAATTAAATATTTAGTGTTTCTAACATTAAAAGTGCAATAATGAATAAATAAGAAATATTTATAAATTTAGTACATTTACAAAGTTAATACATTTCAAAATTTATTATTTTATTTTATTTTATTTTATTGACATGAATGATACTGCTAAGATTAGTTATTTAAATACTTTTTCTTACATTTTAATAAATCAAACTGTCAAAATGAGAAATGTTGGCTTGGCAACAAGCTGAAATAAAAGAGGTTTATATTTATTATTATTATTATTATTACAGCTTTTCTTGTTTTGCATCACCGCTTGCAGTCAAAGCTGTTTAAGAAAACACTCAGATTAATTTAAAAGCATTGTGATTTACTGCACAAATGTTTTGGATTGGAGACTCAGAATAACATAGAGTCATTCTGTTCATCCAATTCCCATTATAAATAATTAAATATACTGTACTAAAAGCAGTAAGTACATTTATAAAAAATGAAAAAAAAAAAAAAAAAAACTTTATTTCTCTGGAAAGACTGCCAGCTGTTTGCTTTCAAACTCTTTGTGTGACAGGATTATGTTACTCAGGGCCATCGTCTCTCACGTGGGACTCGCAGTGGATAAAGTGTCCATAATCCGACGCTCATTTTGTGCCAAAAATGCTAGGAAGAAGATTTCATCATGATATTTCCCTTCATCGAATCTGCTCAGCATGCATAATGATACCGTGATTCATCTGTTCCAAACCGTCAAGGCTAATGAGTAATTAGAAATGCGATCATACGCACTGGCCCATTTTGCGAGGCGGCCCTTTCTCTAGCTTAACATGCTAATTGAGTTTAAATCGCATTCATTGTTTGCCACAGCGTAATCTGGAGAGATGCACATACAATTGCAAATATTTAGTTCATTTTTTTGCTCGAGAGGTAATATAAATGCTCAGTGCCAGGCCTCACGGTAATGCATCTAGCGTTATGCGTAAAGAGATTTGTTTAATCTGCCGGTCTATTCATAACGGTCTCCTCATAACGCACGGCTACGGCTGGAGGAGGAACATGGAAATTCTGCTTCGATAGCCAAATCCTGTGAATAAAACTGTGGGAAGCTACTGTACATGAGCTGAATGTTGATATCGCTCTCTGGATTCCTCTCCAGCTTAACTCTCTCAGCTGGAAAACAAAAAGCTTTCCAGAGCCGTCAGAGGCCCTTGACGGCGATATGAGACGGTGTAGAGACGCATTCGTATGCATGGACACCTTTCATGTTTTCATGCACTAATCAAATGCATTTGAGACACTTCAAATCGCTGAATGTCATTGCATTAGATAACAGCATTAATAAAATATTGCACAAGCATGGTTTACAAGCAGAACATTTGACAAAAAAAGAACATCCTTTTGTTTCAAATGACAGAAAATAAAGTCTGCTGGTATTATGGTGTATTTTGCACCTAATGCAATGATATTCAGACATTTTTTGTGTCCATTTGAGGGAATCTGAAGTGTGCATGTTTCCTCTTCTGCAGTTTAACATGACAGTTTGAACCCACTTGTCAAAAGGTCTCTTTTTCTATCCACTCAGCCAGACATTGAGAAGGTTTGCGTGTTTACCGTCAATGTCTAGGACCTTTAACCGGCTCTTGGCTTTGTGACCTTATGGCATGTTCAGGTTGGAGTGATTTTCTCGCTCTGGTGTGAGATGGATTCATGTGCACTTTACCTCGTGAAGACTGCATCAGCCATTTAGACCTGCATGTAAGCTTTGCATTCAGTGCATAATGTGTTAACAAATTAAATTTAGGAAGTCTTTAATGACAGGTTGATTACTTTAGGTGTGCAAAACAATGCAGGTTTTATTTATTTAAAAAAATAATCTAAATAAATAAATGTTAATGAAATATATTTATATTTATGTTTAAATTAAGAAAGGTTTTAATGCATTTTTTCTCTGTTGAATGACAGCATACTTACTATAGATGTGCATTTTACACCAAAACAAAGTAGTTTTATTTTTATTTTATAAAAAAAAAAATAATAGAATAAGAAAAATAATTTTTTTATATATTGAAATAAAGTTAATTTATTTTGTTTCAATTAAGAGGGGTTTTAATGCATTTTTTTTTTTCTTTTGAAGGGCAGCAGTATTGCTACTGGTGTATCATCATAAAATGTAGACTTTATTTGACTATTAGAAATGTTTTTTTTTGCCAATGAATACATTCAGATGAACGCGTATAAGTGCATGATTGTAAATGTACAAAAATATAATTAATGAGGTCCTAAGGCTGATGAACCAAAACAACAAAGTCAGATCTGGTCTGTTACAGTAACGCGAGGAAATAATTTTAGTATTCATCCAGTGATAGACAAACTTTGGTGCTTGTCAGGTTCCTCACACAGCCTCTTGAGTTATTTATTTATTCTTTTATTTTCTCTTTTCTGAAGGAACTTGGAATAAAATGGCAAAATGTAAAGTAAGTTGTCAGTACCAGCAGTGAGATTTTGATGAGGTGTCATGCTGTGCTTTTCTCAAACGAGAGCGTGAGACTCGCCGCATCATTATTCTGCTTTCTCTCACTGTTGTGGCTTTATATTTCTGTAAAAGTTGACTTCAGTTCATTTTGTAATGAAATAATTACATATTTATTTATTTATTTTTGTTTTTACCTAACTTTGATGTGTCTGTGTTGAAGTTTTACGCCTGACTGAAACTCAACCACTTAGTTTGGTTAGTCTTTACGTACCTGAATAAATGCTAAATTGAGAATTGAGAGTCAACCACACACACGTTCAGCTTTCTGAATCTTTGAGAGATAATAGGATGCTACATGCACTTTTACAAGTTGTAATAATGAACATAGCAGTCGTAATTTACTCCTGACATCTGAGGACGCGGTGGAATACATTTGTTTTTGAAGGGAATGATCCCCGATCTACATAAATGTGTCTATGTTCACGTAAATCATTCCTGGTCCAGCTTCACTAACAGAACAAGTGAGTGTAAGGTTTTTTAATGAATCGCCTTTTATAATAATGTGCTAATTCGTTAGTTTCATGATTAAAGTACACAGTCCCTCAGAGAGAGGCTTAGAAGAAAGGAGCGGAGTCAGGAGAGCTCATTAACATTTAAAGGAAAATGCTACAAAACTGCTTGCTCTGAACAGAGCTTTTTTTTTTTAAACTACCATTGAGAAATTTCAACTAAACTATGTTACAGACTTTTCATTAAGACCCTAAAGAATATTTTCAACTTGTGGAAAAAGGGCATCTGATGGCCCCTTCAAACAACAGTTTAACACCATGTGCATCACTGTCTCTCAGCGTGTTTCCATGGTGAGTTTTATCCAGACGAGCGTCTAGACTTCCCTGTGTCCTCTTGTTAAAAAGCTGTCAGAGCAGCAACATTCAGCAGCGCTCATCAGTTCGGCCTGCAGCTGTCAGTCACCCGCCCCACTGTGTCTGTATTATCATCACCAACCAACCTCTTAATCTAACCTGCGCTTTTAAAGAGCTGCCGTCTGCAGCAGAGGCTCCTCACACCAAGGTGTAGCCGGAGGGATGATGGTGTGTATTTCACACTTCTCGTACAAGCTAAATAATGAAAATCCTGTCAGATTACAACAGGATTGTTACGGGGTGAAAATAGAAAGCATGTTTGTTTTATGAAGATCTCACAGGTTTCTGATCTCAGAATCAGGAGCGTGGAAACGGATGATATTAATCATGCAAAAATTCACAGGAAAGCTTCACAAGAGAAGCGTGCTTCTAATGAAAATGCCAATATCAGGAAGCCATGGGAAAATTATTTTAATTAACTTGAGGTTTAAGGTTCATCTTAAAATAAATTGTTACCCCTATTTTCATTTTTAATTTAACATTTACATTTTATTTGCTTTGTAATTTTACCAGTTTTTGCTCCGGTGCCCTCTCTTTTTAGATCAACAAATAGATTTGATTCTTTAAATGTTACATATATTGCATGCAATTACTATTAATTATTTATTTATACCAACGGAGGCTTGAGAGTTCAGAAATGAGTTGTAAATTGTATTAACATTAAATCGTCCTCCTCCCATTTTCACCTCTAAATTTTCGACGAGCCGCCTCTGGTTTCATTCTCAGGGCAGATGCTTTTCTTTCAGTGCTGTACAGCCATAATTTTCATATGTTTCATGCTGTGACTCCAGCAGGCGCAGAAGCCCAAAATGTGATCCGCAAAACTGTGCTAAAACCAGCCCTCGTGTGTCAGCGAAACCGGTCAGTCCTGCGGTAAAACCGGCAGAAATCCACCGTGCAATTTGAATTACACAGTTTGTGTGGGAAGCTGAACGTGTAATGTAAAGTACAGTATCTGTAAACAGGAATGGAAAGCTGGCCTGATATCAAGTCATATACATGAGTTAAGGTTGAGCAGATGTCTCCCGTGGGTCATATCAGAGCTATAGGAGAAAGTTTTGTCTTACAGTCAGCGATCGTAAACTCACAATTTCAGTTTAATGGGCCTGACATAAAGGAATTACCACAGGAGAGTGCTTGGAGCCCAATAGTAACAGTTTATCCTCGGAGGAGACGTAATTCAGTGATAGATTCTGTTTATTCCATTCAGATGTCGCATGAGAGCTGGAGAGATGGATCTGTAGCATGAACCGAAGCAGGAGGGCTGTAAAACGTACACTTGAAACAGATGTTTGCTTTGTGTTGAGGCGTTGTGTGCCGTATGAATTGTGTTTTTCTTTGCTGTCAGTTTAATGGTGTTGGGTGGGACAGTTGCAAACAAACTCGCAATTGTCTTTACACCGTTAGTTTAGCAGAGAAGCAAGATTCTGTCATTACTCCATTACTCCATTGCTCCAAGCCTGCTTCTTTTCCATTCCCTTGCAGTGAAAGAGGACTGAGGCTTTCAAGCTTCGCAATATGCAAAAAGATCCAAAAAAGTAGCTTTAAATATCATAAATTAGTCCATACAACTTCTGCAGTATATTCAGACTCATGTTGAAACATAAAACACATTTTAATGTTATTCACTGATAATTTTCCTCTTCAGAGAGTTGCAAATCTCTGGATCAAGCCAGTTAGTTGCACATGAGAAATCTTTTTTATTATTTTATTTTATTTAAATTTTATTTTGATTGGATTCATTTAATTGTAGCATCATTTGCCTTAATTTAAGTTAATTTAACTTAATTCGCAATATGAATAGATATTATAATATAGTAATAAAATAATAAAAGCTAAAGAATCCTACAAATAAATTAAATAAATCCTACAATAAAGGCTATATAAATAATAACTCATTTAATTATTTTTAATTTATAGTTGTAATTTAAATTAAATATTATTTGCCTTTTATTTATAGTATAGGTTTAATTTTAATATAATTTTCTTTTATTTATAGAATAGGACGATGGATTTTAATTTAATAATTGAACTTAATTTAATTAAGTTTTAGGAATTTTCCACTTTTATTTATAGTATAGGATTAATTTTATTTCATATTAACAGGAAAGCAGTGGACTGGGATAGTAAAATGACAATAATAATGTATTTTTCATTTTTGGTGAACTTTCCCTTTAAGATCAGCTGGAAATTCCTTTAATATTGCCAAACTTTTCTGGCTGTCAAACATCTGTCAAGTACTCCGAACACAGCCAAAAGATAATATTAAACAGTTTTTTCTTATATGATTGCTCCACAAACAAAGGAGGTTATGCACTGTAGATACAACTTTCTGTAGTAGTGTTTATTTCAGAGCCAAGTCTTATTAGACTGTAAGATTAGCTGTTTTATAGGCTCTGTGAAACAAAGCTCTCATGACTTGACACATATTTATGAATCCATACTCAAAATCAACATGCAGACATTGATTTTCCGATTTCTGAGTGAACCTGTTAGGAATTTGGCATTAGGGGAATTTAAGATTATAATGATTGTATTTAAAAGACTTAATACTTAATACATTGCTTACTGTAATGATAAAAACTCCATAATCATCGGGAAGAAGGAGGCGGGAACCGGCGCACAATCAAAACATTTTAATAATTCAAAAATAAACACAAAACAGCGCACCAGCCCCTCACGGACGACTGGTGCGCATAAATAAAAACCAAAACATAAAATATGGCCCAGGCCTGGTCCTCTCTCGTCCTTCACTATAGTCGCTCCAGTTTTATATCCTTCCATCTCCTACGTGGGACTCGAGACCGGTGGTGGGGCGCAGGTGTAGCTCATCTCCAATCACTACACCTGGCCTCACTCCTCGTTCCCACGCCTCTCGGCCCCGCCCCACTCGCCACACTTACTTTTTTTTTAAATCTTAAAATTGTGATATAGTCTGAATTGCAAGTTTTATGCTCAAGTCCAAATTGGGATATAAAAAGTTCACAACTACTGTAATGTATTTAATTTTCTATTCTGTGGCGGAAACAAGCTTGCATAGTAACCAAAGGCCGTGTATGTTGGATTTTTTGTTGATCCCTGGCATCATCTACCATGGAGCACCATCCACATCTAACCCCCAACCACTAGAAAGCAATTTTAATTGAATTTCTGCATTGGGGACCCTATATATATATATATATATATATATATATATATATATATATATATATATATATATATATATATATATATATATATATATATATATATATATATATATATATTTCTATTGCACTTTCTATAAAGTAATGACTCATTCCGTTTTAGATAGTGTGCTGCCAAGAATGAACACATTCAACTCTTCAGTTGAAGGTAAACTGAAGGCTATGTTACAAAAAGCAATGGATTTTTATATCATCTATTATATGCATTTAGAACTGAAACATGACATTAAATGCAGTTTTTGTAAAGCCATCAACTGTTAATATTTTGAAAGTCAGTGTGCTATGATTGACTTTATGTTTCTGTTGGATAGAAACTAGTGCTAATATTTTGCAGTGTTTGATGTGGAAAAGCTATTCAACATTTTGAAATGCAGAGTTTGTGTTTATTTAACAAAATGTGGTTTTGGCCAGAAAATTTACTATTTGTGTGATGTAGGTGTGTTGCTCTTAAAGGTACTTTAAGAACTGGCAAATGCTTGTTGGCAAATGAATAAAAAAACAGAAAAGAAAAAACTGTAAGTCATAATTAGGATAAGTCGTCATAATTATTATGACTTATGGTATTTTAAACCACTAAGACATCTCTAGCAATGCTAATAGATTGTTTTATATGATTTATGTTATTATCCTAAGTCGTAATTAGGATATTAAGTCATAATTATTATGGCTTTTGGTGTCACGTTATTTTAAACGGCTGAGACATCAATAGCCATGTGTTGGTTTTGGTGTGATTCAACCAAGTTTATATTTAGAGCAAGCTTGTGAAATGCACAGAGTTGAAGAACTCGATCATTAAAAGCGTGTTAATTAAAGCACCATGAAATCAAAACACAATCAAATGAGATTTAATCAGATGTATAGAAGTGTGCTTTCTGGCACTCATGCCACTTCTCTCACTCGTTAGATGTACCGATTTAAAGACCTTTGGGGAGTTTGGCACAGACGGCTGTAAGTATTTGAGTTACATCAATATAAATGAGTGAAACTAATTCAGACAGAAAACCTGTTGTTCGCCTTCACGGAAAGTGGCCAAGAATTACTTTACCTTTTTGGCTTTTCTTAAAAGGGATGCAAGCAAATTTAGTGTCTGTCAGGATTCATTTAACTGAAAATCCCACAACTTTTGAAGTTAAAATAAGTAAATGAATAAAGAAGTAAAACAGGTGGACATGATTAAACCTGCTCATATTAGAACTGCATATTTAGAATTGTTTTCTCAATATAATGGAAGTCAATGGGAACCAAAATAGTACATAAACTTTAGAAAATTGCATTTTTTTAAATGTCATATTTTTGTGCATAGGAGTCTGATAAAAGTATTGGAACAGTATTGTTCTAACGTTTGCATGATGTATTGCAAATTAAAAACACTGCGCAGTAGGCTAAAATTAGAGATAAACAAACACACACACACGTCTCAGTAAATGTCAGCTCACCAGGTTTATTATCATTAACTAAAACTAAAACCATAAAAAAAAACACTTTAGAATTAAAAAGTTAAAAAAAGACAAAAACAATTGTAAAACTAAATGAAATCCATAAAATAAAAATAAAATCTTAAATATCATAAAAAAACATACTTGAAATAAAATGAATGTTATTAACTGAAATAAAATATTAAAACCTAAACTAATTATATTTCATAAAATTGCCAGCAAACATTTCTTTTATATTTTAACTGTAAGTACTTAAATAACTCAAAACTAACTAGAAAAAATATAACTGCTAAATACTGCTATACACTCATTTAGAAAAAACAAAAAAAAACAAAAAAAAAAAAACAGATTACTAAAACTGCTTAAAAAAAGCAAAAAGAGAAAACTGAAAAATCTAATCGAAACATCAACAAAGCAATAATATTATATGATTCTCCTAAAACAATACCATATTTTTTTATTTAAATAAATATTCATTAAAATAAAATATTAAAAAACTATATTTATTTCAAGTTGCCAAGCCAACATTTCTCTTTTTCCTTTAGTTTAACTTAAAGTACTAAATTAACTACAACTAAATTAACTAAAACCAATAAAATAAGAATAGTAAATACTATATAGATAAGTAATTAAAAAAGTAAGATAATTACTAAAACTTTAACTTAAAAGATTAATAAAATATTAACAAAAACCGACAATAGTACCTCGACGATACTAATATAGACAGTATAACACTGCAGCTCTACACGTTTTGAGAAAGTTTAACTTTTTCTGCACTTCCAGATTGATGCTTGAAAAGTTGAACATTTCCATTCAAGTTCATTACCGAGCATCTATGCTTCAGTGAAGGATGTGACAATGGCAGCCATTTACATGATGTCGATCGGAGCGTGGCGTGTCTCTCCATTAAAGTCAATCGAGTATGGTCTTCATTTATCCCTTCCTGTCACCAGATCTTAATTGGAGGTGGTAATTATCTGACCACGCACTATTAAATGTCTCATCCGAGGCTGTGCAGTAGCTGAAAATGAATAGCCATTGATTAGTAGCAGAGCTATTCCACTGCTCTCCTTTTACAGATTGCTCCAGCATTGATCCATGCCAACAATTTCCAGCCTGCCTTCTCCCAATCAGCCGGATTGTAGCGCGAGGCTTGAGTTTGACCCTTCATTATGAGCTTGCAACGGGCGCCGCTGGTGCTCTCACAGACATTAAACAGACGTAGATTAGTGTCACACATCCATTCACTCGTCTATTCATGTGTCTGGCAGGGTCTGCTGTTTGCTCGGGTCTACAGGCAAATTAAACTAGGCTATTTTGTGACAATACAACATTTTATGTTAATTATGAAGGTGTGCACTGCGATTGGGTGGATGAATACATAAAGTTCGATTAAATGAAAATGAGACATGCTATCTTGGCAGCTACCTAAAATAACTTTTTATTTTGTTATTTTTTTTCATATATTCTTTAAATGAAATACTAATATATATATATATATATATATATATATATATATATATATATATATATATATATATATATATATATATATATATATATATATATATATATATACTTTGAATCTGTTGTTATTATTATTATTATTGTTATTATTATTAATTGTAGTAATATTTTTTGTAATATTGTTGTATTTTTTAATTACCTTTTTACTACTTTTTATTTGATTCTAATAAAATTACTTAGTGAAACTAACTTAAAATTATATATATAGTTACACACTGTAAAAAAAAATCTGGAGTAGGATTTACTTGTAAAAAAAGCTTGGAAAGTATTTTTCATTATTAGTTGGTTTTATTAGACATTTTTAAGTTAAGTTTATTTGGGAATTCCCAGTTAATTTTGTTGACTCTTTGTTTGTAAATGTTATATTATGTAATGCTTAGCACTGTAAAAAAGTGTGCAGTTAAATATCAATAATTTACTGCACTGAAAAAAAAAATTGTAAGATGTACTTATTTTTTCTTTCTTTTGCAAATTTTGCACTCATATATTGTAAGTAAAACTTGAGCATTGAATTAATTAAAATCTGTGAGTTTATAAAATTGACTTTAACAAGCCAACACTGGAAAACCACCATGCTATTAAAGCATGTGCTTCACTTGCAAACATCCAAGTAAGCATGTAGATAGGCTTTTATTATTTTAATATAATATGCCCACTCAATAAAACTAATAGCCAAATGAACACAGAGACCTCAATACATGGTACACCACACACAACGACGGTAACAATCAGTGAATAGTGCTTGAGTATCATTGGGTCATTCTGAGTAAATGAACTCCAGGTGTCACAAAACAGTATGTTATAAAACTAATAACAAACGCAACTATAAAACAGTGTAAATACAACTCAATAAGAGTGACAAATGTAACATTTTTAATTATTCATGCCCCATTGCATGATGGGAAATATGGGATCATAATTTTGATATTTACTTAAAGAATCCTTGTAAACATAACTAACGGCTCCAAGTAAAATATACTTATAAGTTCCAACTTCTAAAACTTCAACTTTCTACAAGCTTACATTGAGTAATAACATATATAATTTACTTTATATTTTTTAATTATTGCCTTAACTTAATTATTTAATGTAGAAATTGCATTTGTTTTTATAATACAGTGTAGTTTTAGTAATTTAGTTTATATTTTTTTTTATATATAACTTTTTCCATGAACTTTTATTTGATCACTTTGGTGGACACGCTGCCTTAGACTAAAAGAAAATGCAAAAATGTTTCCTTGGCAACTAAAAAACAAAATGTCATATGTAATTAATTCAGTTAATTTATTTATACTGTATACAAAGTTCATTTCATTTTTACGTTTTTATTTAAAAACAAAATGCTCTTATTTAAAAAATGCATTAAAAAATATTACAAATATTTACAATAAAATTATATTTAAATGCACAAACACATTTTCCTTGGTTTAATCCCTATTTCTCTTTTTAATTAATATAATTCTTATCTGACAGCACAACCATCCATCAAACTGTAACAGACATTAATGTTATAGTCTAGCAGCATCTTGTTAAACTTTGTCAACAGTGCATTAATGAGGTAAACCTTCATCAAGCTTTGCCAAATCTATTCTGCCATAATCTGTTGTCACACATTTGAGTACAAACAGTACCTGCTGATAGCTTATCTACAGTATATGAACATGTGCCAATAGCAATATCACAATCATGTTCGCATATTATGGCTGTGTGACACAGCAGGATACTAAAAGTAATGATTTCAGCAAACTTCTGTAATGATATGTTTCATCTAAATACTCAGTAACTCTAGGATTTTAGATTTGGTTGTCTGAACACATGAAAATATAAGAAGCTTTTAAACTCTGATATCGAAATTCATGAAAATTAGTAAAATAGTTTTCATTCACTCAACTGATTTGTTCAAAACACGGATTCATTTAGAAAAAAAAAAGAAAGAAAGAAAAAAAAGAGATATCTTCAGAGTCATTCATTTTAACAACTCTCTTAAAAACACTGATTGATTCAGGTCTTTATGAACGAGTCACCAGCTATGTTTCCATCCAAAGTTGCACATTTTAGTAACGCACAAAATTGGAATAAATGTTGATTTTTCAGAAATCATACTAATATGCTGATTTATTATCAATGTTGGAAACAGCTGTGCTAGTTAACATATTTTTGGAACCTGTGATACTTTTTTCAGGGTACTTTAATGTATCGAAAGAAAAGAAAAGATCAGCATTTGTTTAAAATATAAATCTTTTGTAAAAATGTCCGTCAATGGCGGGGAAAGAGTTAACACATATACATATAAAGGTCGGCAGAAACAGATTCACAAACTCTGAAAAACAATCTTAAACACGAAACTGTGTTCTTACTCTGAAAACATGTAGGCACCTTGCACACAGATGTACAGATAATTATGATCCAGCATTACAATATGTGCTCTCTCCTCCTCCTGAATCTCATTCTCTTCATCTGTTCTTCTTTTCTTCCACCCACAGCTCTCGCGCTCACATTATTGCTCTGTTTGCATCCCACATTAATTGCATCACCCATTCTTCTGCTCTACGGCCTCCATGTTTTCTTCAGCACTAATGTTGAGCTCTCGTCTCTGACGGTCTTGCCTCTCCTTTGGTCTTCTCATCTGTAATAAATGACCTTTCTGCTGATACCTTGCTGTAATACGGGTGTTTGAAACATATCTCAATTGGAGATCTTTACATAAGACTCAATCCCAACTTCTGCGACTTTCTGCCAGGGAGTTAAAGATGTCAGGCCACATTTGAACATCAGCGACGCCCATTTTGATATGAATTGACATTGATTTCAAGCAAAAGAATTGAGCTCAAGTTTCTGTATTATATTACTATTATAAATAATGAACTGTTTCACAGAAACACTCTGTGATTTACAGTCTCTATTGTTTATGATGAGCATCATAATGTCTGTAACGGCTCTCTTTAGGGATACAGGTTGATTGGTGACAAATTAAATGGTGTGACAGCTGTAAGGTGACAAATGCAAATTAATTAGATGCAAAAAAACATTCAAGTGAGCTTGTTAGCACTTTTCATAAAGTTTGACATGCTTCTCTGGGCTTTATATTTATGTTCACCTATGATTTTTCTTGTCAGATGTCACGCCGCGCTTGACAACTTCGTGTTTTTATTTACTTATTTTTTTCTGATGCTCACGCTGCTGCCATGTGATGCGTGTCTCATTAGAAACAATTGCATCAGGTCTCTCAAGTTGAACTTTTGTGTGTACCATGTACAGAGTGTAGCAGCTGATTTCATTGCTCACTGTTATCATGTTGTCTCAGAAGTCTGTTTTTCATTTCTCTGTGCTGATGGTCCTCCCAGACATGTTCTGTGTGCGTGGCGTGGCATGGTGTGTGCACTTACTTTAGCTGAGATCCATCATCATAACACAGGTAGGCAGCTTAATAATGGCTTGCTGAGAACACTGGGCCGTTTATTTCATCTAACACAGTCATCAGACGCTGTCATTAAAGCAAATCAGGCACAGAAAAGAAGGAATAATACTAGATCAGTGTGCCATGGATGATTTTCATGCAGTGCAAATATTATTCTAGGCATGTTTTAGAAAAACTGCAAGAACGGACTCCATTATCTCAGCTCAATTCATCTTACTTACCATAGTGGGGCTAAATACAGATTTAATTTATAATAAAACTTATCTTTTGGATATATTTTTGAAAAGCCTTGAGGATATTTTAAAGGTGCAACACAGTCTATACATTTAAATTATATATGTTTAATGTAATTTATATATATTAAAGTCACATTTTAATGTGTATATTATAAATAATGTTGAATCATGAATTCATTATTATTATTATTATTATTTTTAATTAATTTAATTCTCATTCATTGGTTATAAATACAAGTGAATATAGATAAAATAAATATAAATAGAAAATGTATATAAATATAATAACAAATTATGTTTATAAAATGTTATATAATTATCAATGAATGCAATTAAAATTAAATGGTTTAAACTAAAATAAAAAATTTACTTATCTATACAATATTTTTATATGTAGTTCAGTTTATTTAAAGGCATAGTGTATATTTCATGGTTTTATTATATTATTTATATGTGTAGTTTAACAAGATATGTATTAAATGTTAATGTTTTATAATAATAATAATAATAATTATTATAATATAATAGCCTTCTAAAATATTAAGATTATATACTGATAGAGTACAGTATGAATAATAATAATAATAATATAATAGCCTTTGATTATATACTGATACAGTACAGTATGAACTCCCCTCCTGAACTTCACACTGGTGCCATTTGAAGTGTACCCCACTGAACAGAAGCAGATTTACTGGGATGTATGGGATGCTTTGGATCTGTGACAGATTGAACAGGCTCTGGTTCTCTTCAGAGGAGGCTGGATCAGTGGCCAGACCATCACTTAATCACTACAGCTTCACCCAATCCTATTGACTTCACTGAGCTCCAGATTAAAGGTGCCATTCACTGATGCTCGCTCGCACATCGATCGTCTGCAGGTATATACATGCCAGCCTGTTAAGATGTGATTGTGATTCGTCACTAGCGACCCGCGCGACTGTAAGAGATGGAGAGGATAACTAGGTTCTTTGGTAATGCCTATTGATCTGAATTTAGAGGCTGGATTTATTTATGCATGTACTTATTTGGGGCTTTTCCACTTTTTTGTGCATAAAGTCTCTATCCAATCTCATTCTTGTCTTGATGAAACAGGTTTGAATCTGCAAAAAGTTAACATTTCTATGTATATGTAACGTTTATGTAATGTTTAACAAAGGTTCACTTTTTTTTTCCTATGAGCAGTACTGAATCTGCAAAAAGTGAAAATCAAACAATTGGACTCCATTATATTAGCATAAAAATATGATAATATCAACTGCAATAAAGTCAAATACGGTATAAATAGACTTACATTTATTTTATTTCATCTAATTTCCAAGGCAACATTCTCCATTTTGATCTAGTTACTAATAAGTAAAAATAAAGTTGAACAATTAGAGAATAAAACTATCAACAACAAAAGTCAACAACACAAAATAATTAATTAATTAATTAAATAATCATGATAATGGCAAAAATAAACTTAAACTTGAATTAAACTTAAAACTTTCACATAAAAGTATGTTATATTGCAGTATGTAGTGCAGCTTAATACATATTAATATTCTGAATATGTTTTCAAAAAGTTTGTATTTTTGATATTTGGTTGGATTCTTATTGTATAACATTTTAGTTTCAGAATTGTATTTGTGATTTTTTTTTTTTTTTTTTGAGAAGGAATGAATCTGAAAAAAATGAAATGAAAAAGCAAACACAAGACTTTATTATTATCTCAATGTATATTATTGTAGCGTGGCTCTCTCTCTCTCTCTCTCTCTCTTTATATATATATATATATATATATATATATATATATATATATATATATATATATATATATATATATTAAACATCGGATTTATTGCATGCACTTATTGGTGTTTTTATTCATGCATACATTTAATGCATTTGTTATTTTTATATTTCTTGTTATTATGTTGTGAATACATTTTCCAAATTCCTTCAGGATATTTTGGCATTTTCTGCTGTGAGCTGGAATGAATCTGCATAGAGTGTACAGATCCGATATTGTCCCGTGCTGGACTTACATTAGCAGGCCAGCGCTGAGCAAATATTAGAGCGGTGTTGGACACAAGTGCTGTCCTTGTGCTCTGTTTAGTCTATTAGCAGCAGTTTTAATGCTTCTCAGTGTGTCTACAGGACCAGGCCCTTGTAATCATGACTAGTGCGTTCTGTAATCCACACAAACTGATCACGGAGACTTCCAGAAGTCCCCGGAGATGACTTAGACCAGATGGTGAAGCACTCGTCCAGTCCAGTCCATGACCAACACACAGACAAATCTTTACACAGAAGTGTTTATCTTGTAAAACATTCCCATTTATAAATATTTGAAATAGTCTGAACTTTTTACCACTCACAGATCGCAAATAATCAAGGCTGTTGTTGGTTTTTCTATATGGAGAGATGTTCAACGTCAGATGTAAAGATTACAGCCCCTCATTAGTCACGCTTCAATGCTAAAATTGCATCTTGAGGTATGTTTACCCTTTAAAAGGCATTTGGTCTTTTTAACCGTATGCATATGTGTGCATTGCATAAGCAAATGCGTCGCACGTTCATCAATACTGAATGAGACTAGCAGAGAAATGAGCTTGACAGTGCTGCATTAATTAAACATCACAAAGCCAGCCTCCCGAAGCTCATTTCATGGCACCTTCTCGCTTGTGCTGGTTTGGTAAATGAAAGCATCGTGGTCTAACATAGCTTTGCACCTAAGTGGTCTCGTCAACCCGCTGCCATCTGCCCCGCCGTCTCGTGTCCCTGCATCCGAGACAGGACATTCACTTTTTCCGTGCTGTTTGGGTTTTATGCTTGAAGAAACCGGAATTTACTGACATGCCACTAGAAAAAAAGATTTTTACTTTAGTTACTAAACACTGTAATAAGTCACGTTTGAGTAGCTTCCAATTAGCAGCATGTTTCAGCTGACAGTTTCAGCTTTCCAAGCATCATGAGGCGGGCTGCAGAAAGTCCAAATAATAGGATGCAAAAACAAAAATTACTTTAGAAAAAACCCTATGCAATGGAAAAAAAAATCACAGAAATGAACTTTTAAAGTATATTTAATTTTCAAATGAAAAAAATTCTGGAAGAAAAAAAAAAACTTCATAGGGCCCTATTATTGAAATGTATTTATTATAATTGATTTAATGCATTATTAAATTGTTCATGTTTAATGAAATCAATTAATTAAACATGCATTTTGATTGCTAAAATTTAAAAGCAATGCATAAAGGTGTGAACATCCAAAAGGCCATCCAAAATACAATTCAGGTGGAGAATTGAAAAAACAAAACAAAATAATAATCTAAAACAATAACAAAAAAACTTTAGTAAAATAATTGAATAAATATTTAAATTGTGTTTGAAACAACTTAAGAGTGAATAATCATGACAGAATGTAATTTTTTGGTTAACTATCCCTTTATTTAACCTGCTGATGTTGTTGTAACATCTATAACTATCTATTGTTGAACATACAAGTTGATTTATAAGTTTTGGCAATCGTTTTGCGTCATAATAATGGCAGAGGAACACGAAGAGCAGGTGCATATAGAGCAAACTATTTTCCTTCATAATGTCTCTGTTTTCCTGGTTGTTTATGTCAGGATGACTTCACACATCTCTCTCAATTGCTTCTGAACATTGCGTGATGATTTCAACAATATTGTTTGCTCCTTAAAGAAGTTTTTATTCTTAAAGAATGCAATTCTGAAGGATTTCTTGAAGGACTGTGGCTGCTTAAATACCAAACAGGACATGTGTTGCTCATCTCTCTAATGGTGTCTAGATTTCTGAATCTTTTCTTTTGCGACCCGGTTACCATACAACATGTCTTTTTTCACTTTTCTTTACAGACCTATTCCTGTGTATTCTCCCAAACACAGGCCTGTGTTCCTTTTCTTTGATTCAGTCGAATAATGCAGCAGATTTCCTTGATCTGTGCTCTTTTTATAGCAGGGACAGAAAGGATTTTCTCTCTCTTTGTCTCATTTTTTCCGTCTTTAATCAGGCACAGGGTGAAAGAGAGTAAAAAAGAGTAAAAGAGAGGATTTCATTCTTCTGTTCTCCTAATAGATCAGAAATGAAACCCAGATCACGATGGAGTTCCACTAGATGCAGTTTTTGGTGTCAGCGGTGGTGAAATTTTTATTTACTAAAAAATATATTAAAAATAAATAGCAGTCTGTTTATTCAGTTCGGTCCTTTGCTTGTGAAAAACATCTTTGATTTGTGTGTTATTTTGTTAAAAAAGGCACTGAATGCATTAATATTAAACATTCTACAGTTTTAAAAGCAAAAATACTGATTTAGATGCCAAATATTTGCAGTCAGTTTAGCATTCAGAGACAAACTAAGTGTTAAAAAGGTTAGTATGTCTTTTTATAGGGAAATATATCATATATTTTTACAAATGATTAGAATACAGTCAAACATTTATGTTCATTTTTAAAACATAAAGCATGTTATATTTGTATATAATACTTCTGGTTTGTATGCATCAAATATAATTAAACCAAATAAAACTATTTCTGATTATTTTTAAGTATATGATATAATTTATATAGCAAATTCAGTTGTTGCTGAAACATTATTTAACAAAAAATATTTTAATCTATTTAATGTGTGTTATATATATATATATATATATATGTATATATATATATATATATATATATGTATATATATATATATATATATATATATATATATATATATATAGAAGCAAACCTATCTAAAGTACTAAAATTAAAGCAAACCAAAGTTACATTTACTGAAATTAATATAAACTTTAATCACATTTATGTAATTAAAAGTGCATTGGTTACAAACAACTCAGTTAAGTTAAATCAAAGATAAAAGTCTAAATGAATTAAGTTAAAGTCTCTGCCTTTCTCACACAGAACAACCTCCTTGACAGCAACCAAACTGGGTTCGGAAGTGAACATTCAACCGAGCCTTGATCTCAGTTGTTGAAGCCCTAAGACTGGCAAGAGCGGATTACAAATCCTCAATACTTATCCTGCTTTATCTGTCCGCTGCTTTTGACGGGGTTTGCCCCCAGCTCCTCCTGTCAACTCTACTGGCAAAGGGCATCTCAGGAACCACACTCCAGTGAGTCTTACCTATCAGACAGGTTTTTCAAAGTATCTTGGAGAGGTGAGGTGTCCAAGTCGCAACATCTAACTACTGGGGTGCCTCAGGGCTCAGTTTTTGGACCACTTCTCTTCTCTGTCTACATTGCATCACTAGACTCTGTCATTCAGAAACATGACTTTTCATACCACTGCTATGCTGATGACACACAACTCTACCTATCATTCCATCCTGATGATCCAATGGTAGCTGTTCGCATCTCAGCTTGTCTAACGGACATTTCTTGCTAGATGATGGACCATCACCTTCAACTCAACCTTGCCAAGACAGAACTGCTTGTAGTTCCAGAAAATCCATAATTTAATCACAATTTCACCTTGGAATCTTGGAGTTATGATTGATGATCAGCTGACTTTCTCAAACCACATTGCTAAAACTGTCCGGTCCTGCAGATTTTCTTAATTCAACATCAAGAAGATCAGGCCCTTACTTTTGGAACATGCTTCACAACTCCTTGTTCATGCTCTTGTTCTGTCCAGACTGGACTATTGCAATGCTCTCTTGGCAGGTCTTCCAAACAGTTCTATCTAAAATGTACAATTAATCCAGAACACAACAGCAATATAAAGGTTTAATGAGCCAAAAATAATGCACATCACAACTCTGTTTATCAATGTGCACTGGCTACCAATAGCTGCTCGCATAAAATTCAACGCATTAATGCTTGAATGCTAAACCACCACTCTGCACCCATTTACCTTAATTCATTACTTCAGACTAATATGCCCTCAAGAAGCTTGCGTACTCCAAGTGAACGTCGCTTGATTGTTCATCCCAAAGAAGCACAAAGTCACTTTTACGCACTTTTAAATTAAATGTTCCCTCCTGGTGGAATTTTTTTTTTTTTTTTTTTTTTTAATCCCTTGCTACGTGTACTGTGTTAAGCTAACTGAGACTTTTTATGGCAATTGTATATCATTGCTCTTTTGTTGATTTTGATCGCTTCCACTGTCCTCATTTGTAAGTCGCTTTTGGCTAAAAGCATCTGCTAAATGAATGAATGTAAATGCTACCATGCTAGGTTGGTAGTTACTTACATGTATGTCTCCAGATGTGTCTCGGATTATTCTTTCGAATCTGTAGCACTAACTCTTTTATTCACTGTTACTCCGTGCTGCACTCTCCTGGTTTTAACACTAGTTCTGCTGGATAATAAGCTCTCAGCGCTTCTTGTTCTGGCACTCATGGCCTGATATGGTCAGACTTGAGGGCATGGGATGGATTTTGTATCATATGGAATTCATTTGCTATCTGCGCAGACTTCAAAGCGAGAGCTCTCGGGTCCGGCCCGTACCTTTCTCACACCATAAATGGCCTCTCAAGGAATGTCATGAATCAAATTATGTGCTTCTGAAATTCCCTCTTGTAGGGCAGCGCTACATGAAGATGAGGCTCAACTATTTATAACAGGCAGAGCTCTGGCAGCTATCAGGAACATGGCCTCCTGGATTTTCAGTTTACAAGCTCTCGAAAAACCGTCTGCGGACCCTGAAAAGAAGCACGTGTAAACAAAAATGTCAAGAGGGTTTCTAAGAGTGTGAGAGTAATGTATGATGGTGTGTGTGAGAGAGGCTCTTCAGACTGGGTGGGATGAAATGTGATGGTAGAAATGTGTCAACCGGTAGATAGTTGCACAGCTTGAAGATACAGTGTATATATATATATATATATATATATATATATATATATATATATATATATATATATATATATATATATATATATGTATATATGTATATATATATATATATATATATATATATATATATATATATATATATATATATATATATATATATATATATTATTTATAAATAAAATTAATTGCATATAGCTGCTATATTATTTATTTACATTTAACCCCGAAACACAACTCAATGCATTGTGCAATGCAAAATACAGGTAAAAACCTGTGTGTGTGTGTGTGTGTTGTAAATATGTATAAATAAAGACTGCGTATCGTTGTGTGCCTAAGGACTTTCTAAACTTTTCTGTAAATCATACATTTCTTTCATCTTTTCATGACTTTAAATAAGTGTTCAGAAAGCAGCAGAGACAATATGAAACATTCATTTCAGCCAATCATATTCTGAGCTGAAGGCTAAAGTGGATTGAAATAGATGAGCTAGACCGTATTTAGTTGCTTTTAGCTGTTTGCACAAGCGTCCTGTTTGTTTCTTTTAAAATAACCCAGCGGAGAGCATTTACGGCCCACCGTCTGATGGGTTCATTACGGACAAGGCAGCCTGGAAATTGGCCGTCATTAAAATTCACAACTTTGTGACTTACGAGGATGAAACAGAATCGCAGGCTTTTGATATTTTACTGTTGCTGGAGATGGAGCGAGGATGAGAGACTGCTCAGTGAGAGAAGATAAATAAATCAGTTTCTAGTAAATAAAAAATGACACCGTTTCTCGCACAAAATATAACTTTGCTGGAACTGCAAAGCGTTAGGTGTAGAAGTGGCTTGCGTTCATTGAAACCCAATAAATTATCGCTGAGATCTGTGGCACTATAGCTGTTTATGTTTTGATGCTTGATGGAGCGCTTTCCTAAAGACCAAAGGTTTTCTGCACGGATTTTGAGAAAATAAATACAGGCCTTCGGGTCAGTTTTACCCAACAGTTTCCCATCAGTCCAGAGTACATTATACTGAACTTTAATAGTTATGTCGTTGCTTTTCAGCCTAATGAGGCGAGTAAGAAACCTGCCCTGTTGTTTGATGGATTTGGGACAAGTCTCAGCATGATCTGAGTGCCAAGACTGTTAACAAAAAGGTTAATGAGAGGTTAACAAGAAAAAGAACAGAGTAAATGGGAGAACCTTAATTCATTATGCAAATGTGATTTTAGGCAAAAACATCCCACTGAGGCTGATATGCTAATGAGCTGATGAATATCTTTTGGGGTAGAACCACGTTCACTTTTGATGTGAGACCAGAAAAGACTGTAATGAAGTGTTAAAACTGTACTGGACATGTTTGCTCAACTTTGTGCCGCTTTGTAAGAAGTTTGGATGAGCTGTAAGCATCATGAAGGTATCGAAATCAAGAAATAAGAATAATTAAATGCATAAAAATTAAGATGCTGTCCCAAATACAGGGTTATTATACTTACATACATACATATATCTATATATATCTATCTATCTATCTATCTATCTATCTATATATATATATATATATATATATATATATATCTATCTATCTATCTATCTATCTATCTATCTATCTATATATATATATATATATATATATATATATATATATATATATATATATATATATATATATATATATATATATATATATATATATAAAAGAAGTAATGAATGTTAAGTGAAATCAAATTAAATATTATAACATTTCTTTTTTTCAGTAGTTGTCAAGTCATCATTTATCATGAACTTGATGGACTAAAATAGCTCAAACTAAAACTGTAATCAGAATTGACAAATAAAGTAAAACAACTTCTAAAATTACTGAAATGCAACACAATTGATCAAATTTTAACTAAAATTAAAATGGAAAATATAATAATATCCTCAATGACACAAAAATGATACTAAAATACACTGTTTCATACTTTCTAAACAAACATATTTTTTTGGACATCAACATTCTCAACAAAATACCTTCAGAAGAAAGAGATGCAATACAGAACCAACTTGAGGTTGAGAAATGATGACAGAATTTCATTTTTCACTCTAGTGCACACTGGGTTTGTAATAGTAATCATGTAGCTGTGCTTGTAGTCAGTTTTTGCTTCATGTTTCACCATCTTGAAAGTCTTAGAAGAACAAAGTAGTGTCTTGCTCGTCTGAAGTTCAGAGATCAGTCCGGTATGAAATACTCACAGAAGTGCAGAAATTTTGTTGTGAGTTGCACTTTTATAAGATGTTTCATGTTTCTCATGTGTGTTTCTCAGGCTCTGTGCTGAGAGATACTTAGATTTACTTTGTGTATAGTTAGAGGCTTCATCATGTCCAAGATGGAGAGAACGCAAACACAGTCAGATTTATTTCTCAAAGTTGTGCAGTACTATGTTTGCCAAAAAATTTCATTTTATTACAAAATATTAAATTGTTTTAAACATGCTTTTAAATAAAAAATATAAAAATAAAACAGAATCTGGTAAAAATATATATATATGAAACTGTTTTCATAATGTAATTTAAATAAATGTTTAATAAACTTTAAATAGCAGTTCTTTGTTGCTTGATTTAAAATGACTGCAATTGGTAAAAATAAACCAATTTCATAGGTCTCTAAATTATTATTATTATTATTATTATTATTATTATTATTATTATTTATTAACATTAAATAAATGTACAAATGATTGTGTAGACATGCTTTTAAATGTCCAGCATTTTAACTAATACAATTAAATGCAGGAAAAGCTAGAATTTCTAGAGCAAACCACAGGTGTAAAAAAGAAAAAAAAGAAAAATCCTTTCGATTCTGTTGGCGTGTAGAAAAAAGTGAAATAGCAATTCATTAGATACGTGCACAGGTGTTTTTATTCCAACAAATGAATGCGATGTTCCTTTGTATTGAGTTCATCTGAACGAGAGCGCTGGGAGCGCAGATCTGATTTTTGATTAGGAGGGGTTGCCAGCGCCGGTATCACGGGAAGTCAATCTGGTTTGACCTGGATTACTTCTGCCAGGAAGCACATCTCATGAAAGATGCAACGTCTCTGCTTTCCTCTGCCACTCATCCTTCCCGCTCTTCTCCACTTTTGGAGGGTCAGAACCTTTGAAGGTCCTTGTTTTTAGCGTGGCCTTCGAACGCGGAGCCTTTCAGATCTGCTTTTTCCTGCTGTCGGGCTTTTAGACCCCCATGACACTTCAAGTCATGTCAGAATGATTGCATTTAAGAGATGAGTGCACTTAGATGTTGCAGTTTCCGTTGGGGAAACCTTTTCTTCAGAGCTGGTATCTGATGTCCTAAAAACATGAATGCATTGAAAATCCTGTTTGTTGAATGTTTGATTTGATTTGTGTTCTCAGCATTTGACTGTAGAGCATGTGTTGATTGTCATGCACATTTGATGCATCAAATACAGATTTGTTTCTTCCAGAATGTTCACTTTCAGCAGCATAAAGCGGCTGCAACAGCTCTGATGATGACACTGACTGTTTCACGATTGACCAGATCTACCGCATGACAGCGATCACATTTGATTCGGATTTATTCTAACATCCTCAGTTCCAATAATGCTCACAAATCTGTGTTTCACATTCTGGAAGAAACAAACCTGTATATGATGCATCAAATATGCATGACAATCAATTCATGCTCTACATGCTGAGAACAGCTTTTTACTGTAGTTGCAATGTTATATTTAGTCACGTTTATCAAAGAACACTGATAAAAGCATTAATACCCCTACTTTATTGGTATTTAAATAGTACTGTTTATGTTCATGTTAAACTTTATTACTGACAGATGGTGCTGTATTTGACAAATATTGTATTTTATTCATTTCATCTGTGATAGTATGTGAACACCTCTTTCTGGTCCTCGAATCTGATTAGCTGATAAGAGTGACGATATTAGATTGCAACAGAACTCCTATAGCCGTTCCACCGTTAGTATCACTCCGCGTACAATTATACTGTTTTGTGTCACAGAATGTAGTTTTAAAAGCATTTGAGGCCAGAATGAACTTGCATGGACTTCAAATATGCCATTTGTTAATTAAGATAACGTCTGTTTGAAAATTTGCATCAATGTTTACGCAGACGCGAGCTCTAGAGCATCAGCGCTCATAAATCCGCCACTGACTGTGATGTCTCTATAGTTGTTAAACATTTCAATTTAAATTACATTTATGCATTTAGCAGATGCTTTTATCCAAAGCGACTTACAGTGCATTCAGGCTATACATTTTTACCTATCATGTGTTCCCGGGGAATCGAACCCACAACTTTGCGCTTGACAACGCACTGCTCTACCAGTTGAGCTATAGGAACACTATAAATATGAGATACATTTCATTTTGAGTAAATATAACGGGTAGACTTTTGTCTCAATAATCTATTATTTGTTCCAGAGCAAATAGTTTTGGCAGAATCTCATCATGTTTATGTAACTTCAATGCTGTATATTATAGAGCTGCTTTTGTACTTTTGACTGAATGGTCTAGCAACTATTATGATGGCTGTTGTTGTTTATTAAATATGATCCAATAAATAATATTTTATATAAATAATATAATTTATTATTGGTAAAATCTACTTTTTTGTTTAAAAAAATATTTTCAAATGTATTAAAATACATTCCTTTAAACATGCAGGTGACACACTTAGCTAAGACTGCATTACCCAGCATGCACTGCGGCTGCTTGAGTGAAGCCCATACCTACTGCAAATCATTTGCTTTTCTTTTTTTGTCTTTGTTGAGAAGTGAAAAAGTCAAATCAGCTAACGTGTTGGTTTTATCGCCACTCAAACTACTTAAATGCGTCATGTTGTAAGTAATATCTTTGCAGGCCATGTTGTGTTTGTAGTCATTAGCTGTAATTGTGCATCACTTAAGTCGACTCATAAAAGTCACTCTTGCTCTGATGTCCAGCGTGACTGGCTGACTATCTATAATTTCTAAGATTGTCCAATTTCCAAGCAGCAGGTCTCGTCTAATATCGTTCCAGGGGGACACAGCCTTTCAGAGCGGCCCGTGTTAAACTGCACTGGCACGAGTGGAGGAGCGCATGAATGATGTGTGCCTTCAATCATCTATCAAACGCTGGAAGTTCACTCATTTTTCTCATATTCATCAGCAAGGTCAGGAGTAGCTGTGTGATTGACAGTGATGTAATGGAGCAGGATGTGTGTCACGTCTCTGGCCTCTGCATCGCCTGAATAAAAGCGTGTTGCAGCCAGGTATTTATTCAGTCTGCACTGTTGTTGTTGTTTTTTGGGGAAAAGCTCTTGCCTACTTTACTTCCCGAACAGCAGAAAGCCATATTGCTAATGACGCTGTGGCCCTGATGTGGCTCCTGTGACAGATTGTGTCACAGAAAGTGCAGAGATCATATTTGGAATATCAATATTCTGTGATTTGCCTTCGTTTTGCTGCTTAAACTTGACATGAGTGTACCTGGAAACATGCTAGTGACTGACCGCATCATCAACGGCAAATATAGGCGCTTCCATACAGTGTGAACGCCTAGTGTTGCATTGCAGTTGCATCATTCATTCATCCGGTCTTCATAATATATTTATGCAGGCAGTTTAAACGTGGAAACAGAGGCATTAACATGAAAAACATGGATTCATATAGGAAATGTTTTAGCCGTTGTGTATTTTCGTAGGGATTTCTTGCACATGAACAAGCCGGTTAATGAAAAAATATTGCCCAAACTGTTTACTCGACATGGAATAATTATGAAATTATTATTTATAATTATTTAAAATAGGAAACTCTTTCCATTTTGCTTATGTAATGTAGATTTTTAATGATTCTTTGCATGATTTTATATATTAGGAAATTTGTAGATAAAATAAGGAAGGAGGGAGGGTTAAGTGATGTCGTTCCTGGAGGCGGAGCAAGTTATTTAATTGAATTTTCATTAAATAATTTTATTATTTTAGTATTTATGCACAAATTATTAATATTTTGAGTTAGCTTTTATTTTTATCTTGTGAGGTTTCAGTTTTTACATTTTCAGTTTTAGTCATTTTTGTAACTTGTATTGATATATTTTGTCTGTATTATGTTGTTACATGTGTTTTTTTTATTTCTACATTTATAAAAATATATATTCTAAAATATTCTTGCATTTTTTTTTTTTTTTGTAATTTTACTGCTTAGACTTATTTTATTTTAGTTAGTTACCAAACCAACATTTCACTTTTCCTTTCAGTTTTAGATTTATGTATTCATTTATTTTCTATATTTTACATTTTCATATGATATTTATTTAATTTAAATTAATGACTTTTTTTTTAAATATGCCAATTTAATGCTATTTTTCCCATCGTGTCAAAGTCTTTAGACAGCTGCTGAAACAAAAGCACTTAAGAAATTAGTCAAAATATTTATTGAACAGTTTGAGATTCTTTAATTGTGTCAATATATTTCTGTGACAGTTGTTTAACGATAATTTCGTCCAAATGTCATCACTTTTGTTTTAACGGCCTTGTTGTGCTAATGTGTGAAGGCTGGCGATATGGTAAAAAGAAGGAAGGCTGCTGTAAGTGTGAACAGCAGATGTGTTACAATTACCAAAAAAGAATCTGTTGTTTTTACTGCGATGTTATACAGGTGATAAGAGGATGAGTTTATGATGAGTTTAAAAATGGCCACAAGTGGAAAGCATTAGCTGTCAGCTGATAGACTGAGAAACTGTCAGTTTGATCTCGTTTTGACAGTAAGTGACAGTTTAAGTGTTTTAGTTTGGATACATACTGTATGCATTAATATGGAATCATATAGGAAATGTTTTATCAGGTGTGTTTGATTATAGGTATATTGTACACATGAACAACACGGTTAATGAGAAAGTTTTGCCTAGACTGTGGATTCTGGACTCTGGATATGGAATAATTTTGACAAAGGAAATAATGCAGGAAATTACTTTCTAATTAATCTAAGTATGAAACATATCATATTTCCTGTGTTTGTCATGTTTTTTGATGTGATTTTAATGGAAATGGCTAGATGATAAAAAGTAGTAGAGGAAGAATTAGTTTTCAAATTTTTGGAGGCGGGGCAAGTTGATAAATCATGTTTTTTCATTGTTATTTTAGTGTTCTTTTTATAATATAATAGTTTTATAATGTTTTAAAATAACTTTTATTTTTTTCCTTTGGATTTTTTGTAATTTTAAGTTTTAGTAAGTCTTAAATTTGCTTGTCAGTTTATATATATATATATATATATATATATATATGTAATTATTTTTAAAATGCTTTTTATTATTAATAATGCTATTTGAGATTACCGTATTTTATTTTTAGTTATTGTATTATTTCAACTTCTATTTCTTATTTCTTATTTTGTTTTTAGTAATACACCAAATGTGTTAATTTTGTAATGTGCTTTTGTTAGTTTTATTGTTTTATTTGTTATATATATATATTATCTTCAGTGATTGTATTTTTCCTATTATGTTAATTGTTTTTAATATTTTGATGAATGCATTTTACCTCATTTTTATTTTAGTTTTCCACATTTTTGTACATATATTATTTTTCTAATTTTTAAGCTTTATTTTTTATTCTCGTTTTAAGCCTTTTTTTTATGTTTAAGACTGACAGTATTAATAGTTGTTTTTATGTAGAGTTTAAGGAACAGCTACAAGTGGAAAGTAGCTGTCCATTGAACCTCTGTGCACTCCCGTTAGAGTAAACGCTCTGCAGCAGAGGGAACAGAGTCACAGCACACACAGAACACAGAGCAGAGCGCATCGGTGTGCCGTGATACTCGACCGAGGTGAGGCGAGGCGAGGCGAGTCGAGGCGGTGTGAATGAATAGAGCGGGGACTGGGGGCCGTGGAGTGGGCTCTCAGGAGGCTCTCAGGAGGCTTCATCTCCACTCCCTCCTGCAGTGCTCCACTGCTCCGCTCTTCCTCTCTCATTCTGTCTCTCCTCTTGTTTCCTGTCTTCATTAACAAGCCTCAGTCCGCTGAATATAGGTTGGCTTGTTGTTTTCTAGCAGCTGATTTGATTGATGGTAAATATTTAAGCTCGTTACATATTTTCTAATTAATAGATGTATAACTGAGCTCTTCTCTGCGGTATACTGGAGTATGGATAAAACTTAGAAAACGGCACTTTCTGTGCATGAAAAATATATTAACGATTGTAACAGTTTTTGTACTTTCGAGAATGGTATTAGTATTAACCTACAATTTTCAACTTTAAAGAAATTAATAAAATAAGATAAAATCAGTAAAAAGTGAATTGTAATTACACGTTTAAAAAAAAATTCAAGGTAACGGGTTTCCTCAATTTAACTAAGTAGATACTTTGTTAATATTAATTAAGTATAATCACACTATAAAGTAATCACCATTTAATACATTTAAGTCCAACTTAAAATAAAAAGTAAACAACACATTTTCAAACTGTTATTTGTCAGTGTAATTTATGTATTTCATTATGCAGTTTAAATACTTTTAAGATTTAAGGCAACGGTTTTCCTCATTTTTTTTATTTTCTTCAGTAAAGTCAACAGATGGTAGTGCGATGCTGGGATTGGGCTTTGGGAACCAGCACTGCTGTTCTCTTAAGGTCAGTGGAATCAGCAAATAAAGAGAAACTCTCACAGCGCTTCCATTCAGACGCCAGCACAAAAGCAACCGAACACTATTCAGGGTGAAAAGCTGAAGGTTGATGAGTTTAGTACATGTGCCACTTCACTCTTTGTGACATATAGCTGTCACTCAAACTATGTGTGAATCGGTGCAAAAAGGAGTCAAAGTTTTTATTTGTGTTTTACGAGTTTTCAATGGCTTTCATTGTAGATAAAATATAAAACAGGTTTATTAAAGGGTTTATTAATAAATAAATAATTAATAAAATAAAGTTATAGAGTTATAGAGAGTTAAAGATGATCGTTTTTATATACTGTATAATATATTGTATATATATATATATATATATATATATATATATATATATATATATATATATATATATATGCATATATATATTATATTTTCAGTGGTTTTCGTTGTAGATCAAATTCTTCACAGCTTTATATATAGGTTCTAAATAAATAAATAAATATTCTTTTGTTTTGTTTGTTATTGCGACATCAGTTTTACATTTTTTTTATTGTCGAAAAAATAATACAGGGACATACGATGACTTGGATATATATATATATATATATATATATATATATATATATATATATATATATATATATATATATATATATATATATATATTAATGGTGGGCATAGATTATTTTTTTTTTATCTAGATTATTCTCACTGTGATCTTGAAATTAATCTAGATTAAAATGGATTATTATTAATAAATACGAAATAATTATTACATAAATTAATGTATGATTTTCGCATGTCATATTCATTAATTATTCATTAATAATTATATTACATACTAAATATTTAGTTTTAACAATAAGAGTAATTTCATAATAAAATAGTTATGGTTGTTGCCGTTGATATTAAATAATTATGTATATACTGTGTGTGTGTGTGTGTGTGTGTGTGTATATATATATATATATATATATATATATATATATATATATATATATATATATATATATATATAAATGGACATACAATTGCATTTTAAACTTTGTTAACATGAATCTGGATGTCATCACAGCCGTAGTGATTTCTCTCTCGACTATGGAGCATGATTTCTGGAAGGGTTATGCTGTTTGTGTTTTGTTTGTTTGGCTCAATTATTCCTGCGTATCTAAATGTTCACAGTTGTGGAGTTTCTTTCCGGTTTGTTCTGCATTTCACACTGAATGCATTCCTGGCATGTTATTTAATGGAGAACATATGAATAAATTCATCATCAACAAAGAAGTTCTTGGGATTATAGTTGCAGTGCTGGAAACGTTTACATTGCACCCCACGAAACTGCTGGACGTGTTGCTTTGAGATGACATTTGTGAACGGTTAAGCATGTGTGAATCCAGTAAAAAAAACTTGTGAGATGACAAACTTGAGTGCGTTAATGCATTTGCATATTTAAACTTATTGTAAACTTTTTGCATATTTAAAGGTTTGCATGCATGTTTCTCTGCGTTTAAGAATTGGCATGCAGAGTAAGACACAGCTCACTTCCTGCGTCCCCACCCACGACTGCCTCTTTATTCTGCTCTTTTTCTTCCCGGTGCTTGTGTTATTGATCATTGTTCTCTGAGGTCCGAGAGATTTAACTTGCATTGATTTTACATCAGCCTCCAACTTTGTCTTTGCTGCATTATCTGAGCCTCTTCTGGCGCTAATGCTCGTTTTATGGCATTTGTTTAGGCCGACACCGACACGTGTTTTTGCATTTCTGTCCCTTAAGAGGCTGGAGAGAATCAGCTCGGACAAAAAGGACATCAGGTTCACTGTCTAACTATACAAAGAGATGACTGTATCGCTACAGATGCACAGCTAAACTCCTCTGTTTGCTAACATGCTCATAGTTTCTCAAATGCTACATTTGTTTCTGGTCATTTACCACTTTTTAAGACATGTTTAAAGTGAATATCACATGGGAAAATTGACTAGAATTAGTATTGGATTAGTATTTATTTCTGTATTTCTTAATATTCATAATTAATTTCAAATGCAATATGTTTTAAATAAAATGTATTAAATATAATAACTTATATACAATGTAAATAATGTTTAATAAGTAAGCATTGTACTTTTTTATTAATAATTAATCATTATCATGTTTTTTGTTGGTTTCATTTTATATTCTTATTCAGAATTATTTTGTATTAATAATACTTATAATAATGATTATTTAATAATTATTTGATGTTAGTAATCACAAAAAAGTGTTGCTGTTCTTTTTATAATTATTTAGTATTGATAATAATTAATAAATGTTGCTGTGTTTTTGTTGCTGTGTTATAATTAAATAATATGATATTATTAATAATTGTATTTAATAATAATTTGTTTGTATTATTTATAATAGTTCATCTTAATATATTTAATCATTATTAATAATTGTAAACATGATTAATATTAACAATTAATTATAAAAAGTTGTTTTGGCATGTTGTTGCAGTTATTAAATTTTAATAATGTAATAGTTTAGCTAATCCAACTGCAAAGTCATGTTTTGCACTTTAAATACTAAGATTTTCTCATGCAAACATCACTTTGCAATTTTCAAAGCAGGTCTCAAAGTGCACTGTGGCCCAATGTGTCTTCAAAACATGCATGTTGTACGTTTATGGTGGACAAACGTTCATTTTACTTTAATTGATTAATGGTTGATTAAAAGCGATCACATGGACCATTCCTTTAGACTCTAAAGAGCTAAATTGTAATTGGAAAGATATTGATTGTGGCCTTTAACCATGCACTGAGATGCATTTGTCGTTATTGGCTTCTCTGGCCTCATCCTGAGCGCGTTTGTCTTTGCTCTCGGTCTGATATGCATTCTGTCCGTGTCCAGAAAGTAATCAGCAGGAGCTCTCAGATTACGCCTGCCAATCTTCGCTCTTCCTGCGCCGCTGTGCTGAGACGGAGGAAAGCAGGGATGCATGGGAGGAGACGGGTCATCACTCTTGTCTTCCTCTCCCTAATGTTGTCTGACACAGGTCCGGAGGGACAGAGGAATCAGGCCAGCACTCGTAATGACCAACGCAGCTGTGCAACAGTCACGCATGCTCCATCAGAGCACCAAATGCAGAGACTGGCTTGAATCTGTGTGATCTTAATTGTTAGACGTCAAGCCAAACGTGTTGTTAAAGTGGCTCTGGTTTTGCGTTGGACATAAAGCGACATCTCAAGGCGGAACTGTAATTGTATGTGTTTGACTTTGTGCAGTTTTTGAGGATAAGAGCATGTCACACACCCTGTCCATCTTGACATCTGTCTGATTTAACTGAGTGACAGAGTCATTTGCTCAGATATCGCCACGTTTGATTGGACAGACAGCCCTTGACATGAGATGAGTCTTCTCCTCCCTTTGTAGAATATTACATGAATTGTTGCATACACATGTATGTATGCAATGTATTGTTACATATTATTGTATAATATTTACTATTCTGGCTTTATCTAAGTATATATTTATATATATAAAAAAAAAATAAAATAAAAAAAATAATAATAATAATTATAATAATAATAATAATAATAATAATAATTATATATATATATATATATATATATATATATATATATATATATATATATATATATATATTTTTTTTTTTTTTAATATATATAAATATATAAGATAAAGCCATATATATATATACTTCTTGATACACACACATTTATTTATTTATTTATAATATTTATTTATATTTATTTATTTAATATAATATTATTTATTATATTATTTATAAATATATTATTTATTTTTAAAGGCGTTTACATTAATGTTAATTTGCAAGAACAATTATTAAATCTTAACTTTCAATGAGAGGTGAGTTGTAGAATTGATTGTTTATGAACATAAATGACAAAGAATGCATATTTAAAGTCGACATAAGCATGTGAGGTCATTGATTTCAGATGTCATAGTGGGTTTACAAAAAGACATCCTACAATATATCTGCTTTTGTTCTTCTGGTGTGAAGAGCTGCCAGAATCAGAGGCTCAGTCCGTTCTGTTCATCTTTGTTTGCTCTGCGTGTTCTCTAAGCTGTGCTGGACTTTGAAGAGCTCCAGGATTTGTGCCTCGACTGCCATCGGATGCGAGCGCTTCTCGTTGAGCCGCTTCTGAAGATGCACGAGGATCGATGTCTTGAGTCGGACCAGCGGGCTGCCAAATATCCCATGTGTGTCTCTGATCAGCCCTTTAAAATGACCGTCTGGGGACATCAGAGCAGAGAATCGATATCTGCTTAATTTTAGTCCACACAGATTTATTTGACAAAAGCTCAACCATGATTTGTGGCTCTTTGAGTGAGACAATGGTTTTCGGTCACCCCGTATGCTCCCTTTGTAAGTCCATTCACTCCATTGAATGTGTATAGACCCTTCCGTACTGTGTTATTAATGCATTCTGTTTTGCCAAGCAAATTCAAACATAAATATTCCCAAGCAGTCTAATGCCAAGAAATGTGAGCAGTTCTTGTCTTGAATGATTCTTCGGGGGTTAAAAAAGTATGTGCAACGTCCAAACAAAATGGTAGGAAATATGTAGAGCTGTTTTGTTGAGAGCAGGATCCTGCTGAGGGACGCTTGAAATGTTTGGCTGGTGAAGTTCCTCTGGCAGGAACGCTGGGAAACTATGCATGAGTACTTTGTTATATACGTGACAGTTATGTACATCTATTTGATTGAGATTTTAAAGCTCAGATGGATAACGCTGAATGCATGTTGAAAACATACACATCCTTTTTGTTGAAAAATGGTTTCAACTCACAACTAACCAGTTGCCTGATGTTTTCTTTAAGCAATGTTGGAATTTGATTATTAATTATTCTTTGCAAGCCAACAATGTCTATATTTAAATTGGGAAACATTTGAGCCCTAATTTTAAGATTTAGGGCATGCATGCATTCAGCATTTCAGAGGAATAATTCACTCCAAAAGGAAATTGCTGAATATTTACTCACCCATAGGCCATTCGAGATGTAGATGAGTTTGATTCTTCATGGCAACAGATTTGGGGATATGTACCGATTTGCATTCCATCATTTGCTCAACAATGGAGTGAATGGGTGCCATCAGAATGAGAGTCCAAACAGCTGATGAAAACATCACAGTAATCCACAACCAATCCACTCCAGTCCATCGGTTAATGTCTTGTGAAGTGAAAACCTGTGTGTTTCTAAAAAAAAAATCCATCACTAAGATGTTTTTAACTTCTAACCATATTGCTTCCAACTAAAATGTCAGTCCTCTATCCTCTATTCAGTGAAAAAGCCCATCTCCTGTTGTCTGCACAGCAAAATCATTTGTTTAGGATTGTTTAGGATTGTTTTCTCTTGTGAAGTGTGCTTAAGCTGTGCATATTTCTCTCTTGATTCAGACTAAATGCCTTTTCTTACTGGAGAAAATGTGTTATGGATATGGACTCAAATGTTAGCCTGAAGCAACAGTTTAATGTTATGTATTGATGGATTTGTTTCTTACAAAGACATCTTTTCACTTCTCAAGATGTTAACTGATGGACTGGAGTGCTGTGGATTAGTTGTGGATTATTGTGATGTTTTAATCAGCTGTTTGGACTCTCATTCTGACGGCACCCATTCACTGCAGAGGATCCATTGGTGACAAAGTAATGGAATGCTACATTTCTACAAACCTGATGAAGAAACAAACTCATCTATATTTCAGATGTCTTGGAAACACGCCAACTTTTACAATAAACGATGGTCAAATTATGTTGCCTCATAAACCAAATACATTTTTATTCTGTGATTAGCTGTATTGCTATTCTTCATTAGCAGTTCGTCATGTGCACTTGTTTTTGAAAACATGATTATTTCATCACGACTCAGAAGTAGGAACTTCCCAGGAACACTTGATAGTGATGTTGAGTTGTTTTTGATCTGGCTATCCTCATTCCTCATCACACTGAAAACACATGCTTTGAATAAACCCATCTGATCAGTTCACCTCTGGTGCAGCGACTCACATTTTTCTTTCTTTTCTCTTGCAGGGACACCGGAAAATACCAACAATCACCGATACCATCACCCACAAAGCAATGGCTTTGATCAGATGAATTCTGGCACAAGAGGAGCACAGACCGTCCCGCTGGCTCTGGTCTCGATATGTGCGTTTGCGCTGTTGTCAGGGTAACAGCAGCCAACTGGGTCTAAACCCCAGTCTCAAGACTGCTTTCCACACTGTTTCTCAGAAAGAAAAGAAAACGTGCCAGCTTTTAAAACATTGAGGGTGAAATTCCAGCGAGGAGATGTTCTTGAATGGAAACTGATCGTAAAAATTGATGCAATGAGAACTGAAGATGGCCTGAGAGTGAAAAATAAGAAAAAAACTGTCCTTTCAAAACCTTTTTAATCACAAAGTGTTTCTATCATAAATATAACAGGCTACTAAATATTCTGCCAACACTTTACTGCCTTGAATAATGTCTTTTCTACAGGGTTCAGAGTAACACATTCAGAGAAAAAAATGAATTGAATTCTTTAATGATGTATATTCAAATAGTTGTGAGCTGAAATAAGCACTGCACGTATCAGCGTTTTTTTGTTTGTTTTGTTTATGTTTTCTTTTTATAGAAATGATGCAATATTTCTGATGTCACATACTGCTTTATGAATACGTCTCGGTACCATGTACCTAAATGACCTCCTTTTTTAGCATTTTTAAATGTACTGTTGTTTTTCTTTTCATCTGAAACGGCGTATGACGCACCTTAACAAAGTGTATAAAGAATTTTTGAGTTACTATGTATTTATTCTTGGTTACAGAGTGACATTAAACAGATAATGAAACTAAACATCTGCCACATGAAGTTGAATGCTGGAAAATATGATCACTTTTTAAATATAGCATTATTTTATGGTAAGGTTTCATTTGTTAGCATTAGTAAACATGAACTAAAGGCGAGTGATACTTAAACAACAATAATCATTCTTAAGGTTAATGCTAATTTCAGCATTTAATAATATTTTTTTTCAAACAGTGCATCAGTTAACATTACTTACTGCACTGTAAACTATTGAATGTGTAAACTATGAAAAAACAAAAAAAAGAGACGGGTCAGCTGCCCCAAATCAAATTCAGTTTTCAGCTGAACTTGATCGACATCACGGCGAACATTACCTCAGTGCAGATTAATTCTGTCGTGTTATTGAAAGCAATACCATTCATTCATCGTAGCAATAAGGATAAATTGGCAATTAAAGAATTAGGAACACCAAGACCAAATTTAAACATCAAACAAGTATCTACAAAGTGCGGGAAGTCATATAAACAAGGCTTTTCTTCACCTTCAATATTATATTAATGTAGTCCCAACTGACTCTAATGTATATTTTACAGCATTAGTTGAGAGGTCTTTTTTCTTTGAGAAAATTTGGCATGTTCTACCTTATATATATATATATATATATATATATATATATATATATATATATATATATATATATATATATATATATATATATATATATATATAGAGCAATCTTTTGAATGAGAATTGAACCGTAAAATTTGTGTAAAACCCAGCCCTAGTGTTTTCTATGAAACTCGTTTTTCACCACAAAACAAAAAAGGAGGAAAGTTAACTGTGACTTTTATCTCACAATTCTGAGGTAAAATTTTACAATTCTGACTTTTTATTTCTCATAATTTTTCTTGTAATATAAACACTGAACTGCAGAAACACTGAAAAAAGTGAGAATTCTAAGATTTTTTGCGATTTGCAAATTTGGAATTAAGAGAAATAAATTCAGAATTGTTATATGTAAACTTCCGGTTTGGGGGGATTTGAATTGTGAGTTCCATTCTTACCTATTGAAAATCTGTTTGTCTCAGTATAAGCTTGTCTTGCAATTCTGAGTTTGTCTCACAATTCTGTTGTACAGCAATAGTAACAAATAACAGTACATTATAACAAAAGTCATGACCACTGAGAAACGTGGACAAAATAAGGCACCGTATCAGGTCCTGCTCATCATTATTTCTCATTAAATATCAGAAATATGTCATATTATGGAAGTAAAATATGTGGTTAATGTCATTTCATCTTGAATCAACTAGACATAATGCATCATTTATCTTCAGCACTGAAGGAGCAGGAGAGGATTTGAGACTATGAAATGCACACCTTCCTCTTGTGTACTGCAGTCTCAGAGCTCCAAGAGAAGATAAATACAGTATAATCATTCATTTCATCTCCTGTTCTCTCACAGCTCTTTCTGACAATGGAAACTGTGCCCAAAACGGTCAACTGAACTCATTAATATACTGCCAAATCTCAGGATGCTCAAGTTTTTTTTTTTCTCTTTTATTGAAGAGCTTCAAAGGGCTCCTCAGAGGACTGTGAAAGATCTTTCCTTCTGAGGTTTTTCTACCATGTGTTCAGGATCTTCAAATTACTTATGCACTCTGTGGCACTTCTGATGAAAAAAGCAGAAGACTCGTGACATACATTTTAAACCCTTCCCACTTTTAGCCATTTTAATTTTTGTATTTTTCTTCACGAGGAACATATCCATCTATAGACCTACACATTCACAGATACTTATCTTAAACTGGTGTTTCTCCATGCTTTTTGAAGTCATTCGATAACTTTAAAGCGGCTCAATTTTTTTTTTCTTTTTTTACTTTCTTAAAAAGGTACTCAAAGAACAGAATAGTACTTTTAGATCAGTGTATGGTTATGTAAATGCACTGTTGAAAAACAGTACGGATTATATTTAATTTTCATCCATTATCTATTCTATTCTATTCTATTCTATTATACATAAAATATAATGAATTGTGCAATTTAACCAATAATTAAATAATGGTTTTAATTCTTTAAAAAATAGTTGTATTATATTATATTATTACATTTTATTTCATATTATAATATTATATTTGCTTTATAAAAGTATATCCAAAATAAATTTATAATTTGAACATATTTTATAAGATTTTCATACAGGGATGAAGTGTGACCATTTACTTTTTTTTCGGTATGTTCTGACAGAATTAGAATAGAAGTTGATCTCTCACTTCAACGGCAAGTGTAGTGCATGACTCAACAGAAATGAAGGATTAATTGACATTATGCCTGAAAGTTGAGCCAAAGCAGTGGATTTCTGTCCTGTTCTCAGGAATTAAGGTCAGAGTGGAGGAGCTCGAGAGATTTAGACTCTTGCTCTTGTTCTTGTTTTACGACAAACAACTGACACACACTCACACGACCCGAAACATTCAATGGCTGTTTCCACATGAGAAAATCTGCAGTTTAAGTGTGCTTCTAAAATAAAGCTGCTCTCACATGAATTTCCAGTCATAAGGAGGCAAGCGCTGCTTTCGCGGGACTCTCCAGGGGCCTCAAACTGCAGGGTGGTAACAGCCAGCCGCCTGCGAGCTTGTTGTGTAATTCCCCATGTGTGCGTTTGATACATCTCTTCCCTGTCTGTCACTGATGTATCCGTGGAAAGACACTCAAATCCAGTCTGCCTCCAGACCTCTTGGGCATTGCAGGTCTTTTTCCAGACGTCTCTAGCCCACCTGTTTGTTGAATACATACAGGATTGGTATGAAATGAACAGAATGGATTGGCCTTAATATTTTGCCACTACTTTTCCAAATATTTTATGCTATTATTTGATGCCGCTAACAAGTTGTTAATTTTTATAGTGACGTTTATTGATGTCACAAACCAGTTGTTTTTTTAGTACAGTTTAGTGATGTTATTAACCAGTTGTTTGTTTTTATAGGGACGTTTAGTGATGCCACTAACCAGTTGTTTGTTTTTATAGGGACGTTTAGTGATGCCACTAACCAGTTGTTTGTTTTTATAGGGACGTTTAGTTATGCCACTAACCAGTTGTTTGTTTTTATAGTGACGTTTAGTGATGCCACTAACCAGTTGTTTGTTTTTATAGTGACTTTTAGTGATGCCACTAACCAGTTGTTTGTTTTTATAGTGACGTTTATTGATGTCACAAACCAGTTGTTTTTTTAGTACTGTTTAGTGATGTTATTAACCAGTTGTTTGTTTTTATAGGGACGTTTAGTGATGCCACTAACCAGTTGTTTGTTTTTATAGGGACGTTTAGTTATGCCACTAACCAGTTGTTTGTTTTTATAGTGACTTTTAGTGATGCCACTAACCAGTTGTTTGTTTTTATAGTGACGTTTAGTGATGCCACTAACCAGTTGTTTGTTTTTATAGTGACGTTTAGTGATGCCACTAACCAGTTGTTTGTTTTTATAGGGACGTTTAGTGATGCCACTAACCAGTTGTTTGTTTTTATAGTGACGTTTAGTGATGCCACTAACCAGTTGTTTGTTTTTATAGGGACGTTTAGTTATGCCACTAACCAGTTGTTTGTTTTTATAGTGACGTTTAGTGATGCCACTAACCAGTTGTTTGTTTTTATAGTGACTTTTAGTGATGCCATTAACCAGTTGTTTGTTTTTATAGTGACGTTTAGTGATGCCACTAACCAGTTGTTTTTTTTTTTGTGACGTTTAGTGATGCCCCTAACCAGTTGTTTGTTTTTATAGGGACGTTTAGTTATGCCACTAACCAGTTGTTTGTTTTTATAGTGACGTTTAGTGATGCCACTAACCAGTTGTTTGTTTTTATAGTGACTTTTAGTGATGCCACTAACCAGTTGTTTGTTTTTATAGTGACGTTTATTGATGTCACAAACCAGTTGTTTTTTAGTACTGTTTAGTGATGTTATTAACCAGTTGTTTGTTTTTATAGGGACGTTTAGTTATGCCACTAACCAGTTGTTTGTTTTTATAGTGACGTTTAGTGATGCCACTAACCAGTTGTTTGTTTTTATAGTGACGTTTAGTGATTCCACTAACCAGTTGTTTGTTTTTATAGTGACGTTTAGTGATGCCACTAACCAGTTGTTTGTTTTTATAGTGACGTTTAGTGATGCCACTAACCAGTTGTTTGTTTTTATAGGGACGTTTAGTGATGCCACTAACCAGTTGTTTGTTTTTATAGTGACTTTTAGTTATGCCACTAACCAGTTGTTTTTTATAGTGATGTTTAGTGATTCCACTAACCAGTTGTTTGTTTTTATAGTGACGTTTAGTGATGCCACTAACCAGTTGTTTGTTTTTATAGGGACGTTTAGTGATGCCACTAACCAGTTGTTTGTTTTTATAGTGACTTTTAGTTATGCCACTAACCAGTTGTTTTTTTATAGTGATGTTTAGTGATTCCACTAACCAGTTGTTTGTTTTTATAGTGACTTTTAGTTATGCCACTAACCAGTTGTTTTTTTATAGTGATGTTTAGTGATTCCACTAACCAGTTGTTTGTTTTTATAGTGACGTTTAGTGATTCCACTAACTTGCTCTCTGAAGATAACCTGCTCTAAAGTAGTTTCTGCAAGGACTGAGATTGGGAACCGCTGCACTAACCAGTTTTTTTTCTAGTGCTATTTATTGATGACACTAACCAGTAGTTTATTTTTTTAGTGGCATATTGTTGTGATGCATTTTCCCAGTCCTTTTTTAGTTATGTTATCTAGTGCTGTTTAGTGATGTCACTAACCATATGTTTTTTTTTTTTTCTATTGATGTCAATAACGTGTAGTTTGTTCAATTTTGTTCTTCTTTTTTTTTTTCTTTTTTTTTCTAGTGCTGTCTGGTGATGTCGCTAACTACTTGTTGTTGTTGTTTTCGAGTGAAATGCAGTGATCTTGCAGCAACAGGTTTTTTGTTTGTTTGTTTGTTTGAAGTAGGTATTAAGTCTGTTTTTTGGAGCATGATAGCTGGTTAATGATGGTCTAGCAGCTAATGGAGCGGCACACACAGGATGCTTGGCTATCAGAGGCACAGAGAGTTTGTGTGAGTGTGTGATTGCCCTGCTGTGTGTGGATGAGAGTCAAGGCTGTGAAGCTGTTGTTGGGTCGGTGTGGGAGTCGTGTCAGAAATGGCCAGTGCTCAGTGCTCTTTTCACAAGCTTTCTTTCCCAGCTAAAATCATCCTTGTCCTCCTGCGGTACGGTAATCTCATGTTCCTCTTTGATCCTCCTCCTCTGGGTTGGGATTTTGTAGAGGTGTTTGTTTTGTTGTGCATTAGTTTCGGTCTGGTGGGTGTTGTATTGTTACACTTTTAAGAAACAAGTCTGCTTTTCCCTTTGTTTCCTGTTCCTGTGCTTTATTTCCACTTCTGTGCCAGAATGACCCGGGGCAGATATAAAGCTAAAAGAAAATTACATTCAGCCCACAAATAGATGCAAACAAGCTTATTAAACAGCTGTGATTTTTTTATGTATATATTAAAAGGTTTTCAATGAATGTGAGACAAAAACTAAAGAAAAAATTGTTTGTGTGTGTGTGTGTGTGTATGTGTGTGTGTGTGTATGTGTGTGTGTTTTAATAAAAACATAATTATGAATATTTTTAAAAAGAAAATATGAAATAAATTATTATTTATGAAATAATTGTAAAATAAATTAATTTAATATAAATATTAAATAAATAATAATACAAAATATGTTTTAATACACATAAACAAGAAATTAATGTGGTTTTTCTGCATCTTGATGAAAGATTTTGTATTTAGGGGACGCTTTTATCCAAATTGTGTTCAGCCCAGTCAGAATCTGTGTACATTTCAATGGTAATCAAAAAGGTTTCTTTCTTCTTGTTTTTTTTTTTTTAATGGCTTTAGTGGTGTGTTTGCACCCAAATTGGCTGCATTAAAGTTGCACATTTCATCAGAACAAGGCAGTCCAAGTAACTTCTAAAAGCTGCAAACTCAGCATCCTTTAGAATTAAACTTGCTTCTGTTTACCGATTATTAGCCCGAGTCATTCCCTCTCAGCCGGAGTCGCCAGCTGCTCGGTTTCCTCAGGTGTGAGCCAGTGAACAACAAGCCCATCAATACTGAGCTGTCCAGCTGTCGCTTTCCCACTGAGTTAAACGCTTCAATTTACTGTACACTGTATCTGCCCAGTCAACTGAGCCGTCCAAGCAAAAATGGTCATCTTCCATCAAAGAAATCTTCATTTCATCTTTAATATGAAAGAAAATGTTGCTTACTGGCATCAGGTAAAAAAAAAAAAAAACTGGAACATCGGTACAGCCAGAATTAGTCAAATACTAAAATTACTCAAACTAAATCTGAAATAAAAGTACTTTTTACTAAATAAAAATATTTAAAAAGGTGAAATTATGTGTGTGTGTGTGTGTGTGTGTGTGTGTATATACTAAATTAATGCTTTTTATTCAATCCAGTAATTTTATTTTTTTTGCCTAATTATTATTATTATTATTATTATTATTATTATTATTATTATTATTATTATTATTATTATTATTAATTTTATTTTATTTTTACCTTAATGGCATATTTTTTATGTTTATTATTTTAATCATAAACATCACAAAATTTTTAAAAGAAGAGAAAAAAATAATAATTGGGAGGAAATAAAGTTTTAAAGTTTAATATGTATTACAAAGTTTTCAAGTTTTTAAAGTTCCGAAACTTTTTATGAAAACAATCTCACACAATTTTGCACTTTTTTAAAAAGATATTTTACTAAAAGGCAAGACAACATACTGATTAAGTTTTTTTTTTTTCATATATGTAGAACAAACAAAATGTTGCATAAATTCAGTCCAGGATATTGCAGGGTTGTTTTATTAGTGAGATACAGTACTATTCAAATTTGTAACAATATTTTGAATATTTAAAGAAAAAAAAAGTTTTTGAATTTATATTTTAATTTTAATTTTAGAAAACGTTTTAGTATTTTTTTGAGTGTTTTAATAATCTATTGAATTAATTTTTATGGCTCTACAGTTATTATTATTATTACTATTATTATTATTATTATATATATATTATACATACAGTTAAATGAAAATGAGAAATCTTTCTTTGGCAGCAAATGAAAAAATGTTTTATGTTTTTTTTTTTTTTTTGGTTAACTGTAGTATGGCTCCTAGGATGCAAAATGGAGCTAGAACAACATAACATCACCATAAAGTCACAAGCATCACCAGGAAAACGGTAAGCTGGCAGAGCAGAAGCAGCGGTAAGTGTTTGTGATGGTGGATGTGCCTCAGTCCCACATGACAGACACATGAAGAAGGAGAAAAGCAGAGCTAGAGAGAATCATTGGAGTCAAAGCCGCGGTAGATCTGCCGTTGATAGAGGCTCCCGGGACTGGAAGAATGGCTTAAACAAATCCCAGGATATCTGGAGTCAGAAAAGAGCGGTCTGATACTGACCTGCTCGAGCCTGAACGAAAGATCACTGACAAATAGGGTGAGGATAGAGATCTTTTTTTTTTTTTTTTACCTCTATGTTATACAATTAAATGGTTGATTCACCTTTCTTGCATAAACTGGATTCAATTACTCAAATGCAAAATATTTTGAAGGATAATATTTGAAGAAGTGCATTTGAGACATTTTACAAATATGCAATCAAACATCATAATTTATTAGAATAAAAGTTTTAAGTAAGAAACCTTTATTATTTTTATTTAATAAAAACCTTTATTTAATTTACTTTAACAAATATGAATAATAGTATATGAATTATGAAACTGAAAATAAATCATGATATGAAATTATAATGTATTTCATTAAAATAGAAGATATTTACTAACAATTATAAAAAGGCATACCAAAATAATTTAATAAAATTAATTATTGGCCTCAAATAATTGTAAGCATCAAACAAATGTAAAATGTTAAGCTATATCTCATATTATAAATAAATATGAATCAAAATGGTTTCAAATTAAGTTTACTCACTAACAAATATGAATCTGTAATTTTCAACACAAATTATTTTGAGGTAATTTTTTATTTGCATTTTTATTTCAGGTTCATGTCATGAAATTTTCTGATAATAAATACTAAAGATAACATATTTTAATAACAGAAAAATAAAAAAATCATGAATCACAATTAAAATCATAACATGTCTCAAGTGATTGAAGGCGTCAAACAAATATAAGTGGTTTCTCATAAAATACTAATATAAATCAAAATGATTTCAAATGAAGTTTACTTACAAATACATATGAATCATATTTTGAATGGGTGAAAAAATCAATAAAAATTGCTTTGAGAAGATTTGTATTTGTCATGAAGTGGTACTGATGTCACATGCTAAAAAATACACTTTTTAATAATGAGTAGAAAAAAAATCTAAATAATAAGATATAGCTGCAATATTTGGTCATAGACGCACAAGAAGAACATTGCTTGTAGGCCTCAGACTAATTTAAGCAATGCCTCATAACATACAAACCACGTATATGACTCAAACTGGATGCAAATCAAGTTTGTGCACTAACAAATATGAATCATATATTTTTTTTTTGGCGAAACATCAATACAAATTGCTTTGAGTTCTCCAGAGAAATATTTGACTTCCACACGATTCACAGTGGCAGACAAAGAAAAACTTTCTAATGCTTTATTCAGAATCATCCCCTCATTAATAATAATTTTATTGACATTTTGAATGCATCATGTGCTTAAGTGTAGAGGAATTCATTAATTCAGCATTCATTTTGTTTGTTCATTTAGTTTGAGGTATGTGTTTTTAGAAATAATGGTAATACACACACACTGTTTTATTTAGCCAAAAATGTTATAGTTATACGTTTCAATATTGTTATTGATTGCACTGCATATTAATATATTGCATTAAATGATTTATATTTATTATTGTTGGTTTTATTTATTGCAATGGATAATAATGCATTATAATTATCATTATTATTAATTGTAATTGATTATATCTTACTGTATTACTTAATTGTTCCTTATACCCGAAGGTTTTTATATGCATTTTATTATTAGACTGAGGTAAGTGGCTGCTTGGAAAAAAATGGGGGAAAGAGTAAAACCACAACAGTGTTTTCTTTTCTCAATTAAAACTCAACAAGTCTTCTTCTATAATTATTCAGCGTCACTGGAGACCTGCTGTACAGTTCCTTTGACATTTTGCTCTACATGAAACATCTTTTGTGTTTCTGTACACAAATGAATTTCCCAGTGGAGTTCACAATTAACCAGGCAGCGGTTTTACCCCAAACTGACTGTCATAACCACAGAACCACAGTCAAGAATAAAACTCAGTGCAGCGCGTTAATTATCTGAGCCACGCTTTCCACAGGTGCTTTCATGCTTTTATTTTGTATTTTTTTTTTTACTGTTGAACTTAAAAATACAAACGCTAAGATTTACAGCAAGCATTATGTTACAATATCCACAGAAAATAATTCACACCTTGAGCTTACATGTGTTTACAAGTGATTTGCATTTTAGTGAAGTGATAATTTATGTACACGACCTGTGATAATACATCTGAATATAAAGAAATCAAAAACACAATAAATCTACTCTTCCTTTTGCAAGCTGGGAACATGTATACAAACCCATTCTTTAACACCTAAATAAATGCATGCGCTCCTCCATGTATGCTTACTGCTGGTTCCTTTGTTCCTCAAAAGTAGCAGTTCCTCGTCTGGTGAAATGAGCCAGAGGCAGACCAGAGTTGACCATGACAGGCCTGTCAGGCTAGAGTTTAATTGCTGTTTCTCAGGCTGAGCGATCGCTGAACCACCACAGCTTTCAAAGGCCACTCTATATTTAGCAGAACACCTTGATTTCCAGCTGTTGCTGTTTTATAGACTCATTGTTTTAATGCGCCGTGCTTAAGACTTGACCTCTCTTGACCTTTGGCACTTCTCTCAGTAAAGCCTTCACTCGCTGAGTTCAGATTAGGTTGAAGGAAGGATCTGTCCTGCTGGGAGACAAAATAAATAAAGAAATGTTTTAGGATATATATTTATTTGTTTATTTACGATGATTATCATTTCACATGTTAATCATTGTTTATTATATAAAACGTTTAACTATAATATATATTTATCAATACAATCATTAAAATATTTTAATAATTGTAATCATTTAAAGTGTAATAAATAAATGGTAAGGCCTTCTAGAGCAGAATATATCATTCATAGTCTACACCATAATTTATAGCTATATAATTTACATTATAAATAAGACAATTAATTCCTTCTATATGTTATATTAAGTTAATATCAAGTTAATTTTGGAACCTGTTTTTCTTTTATGATAATGGTATTTATATATTTTGATTCATATAATAATACTACTACTACTACTACTACTACTACTACTACTACTACTAATAATAATAATAATAATAATAGCGATTATGGATGATAGATGGATGGATGGATGGATAGATAGATAGATAGATAGATAGATAAACAAACCCTCAACATTAAAATTTAAAGCATAAAATTACACCAAAAGTATTTTTATGTTATTAAAATGAATATAAAAAATAGACAGATTTATACAATAAAATGTATAACTCTTATATATTTGTCTGTACACTGATTTTTTTTTTTCATACACACATACATAAGCCTTCTAGCATAAGATTATAATTTATATCTGAAATAACACCAAAATTAATAAATAAAAACATTTAGAAAATGATTAGGACACGTTCTATGTTAATAAAGTTGTTATGTCAGGTTTACTGTGGACGCTGCTTCTCTTTGCGATCAGGTTCTCTGGTGTTGTTTAGTATTCAGTGTCCAGACGCTCGGTGGGGTTTTCCTCTCTGCTGTGAGCGAGAGGACACACAGAGAGTCTGTCACGGGAACAGGACAGGAATAATGGACGGCATTCAGGAGAACTGGAGGGTCAGCACTGTGAGAAGAGTCAAACATGTTTCACACAGGTGAAAGGAACAGAGCTATGTTTCAGATGTCAACACAGGGACGTCCTGTCTAGAAGGTCAAAGCACACACACAGGCCTTCTGTTAAAGGGACAGTTACCTCATTAATGAAACTTCTGTCTGTATAGTTTTATGTATATGTATTAATAATAAAAATATAAAATATTCACATTTTATACTACTAATAATACTACTACTAATAATAATACTATTTCAGAGTTAAATATATTGCATATATTTAACATTATATTTATGCCGATAGTTAAGTTAACAACACAGAGATATTTGAAGCAGTTTTACTCACCGCCTGCGGTTCCAACACACGATCGTGACCCTTTTTCATTGGGACTGCATCATCCTTAAGAAATAAAAGATACGCAAATCCGTCATCAAACTGGACCTTGTTTGTAAAACAAGCATCTTCGAAATGCAGGGAACAAACACAAACACTTGCACAACTCCGTTGATGCTCTGTAAAAATAAACTCCATCCACTGGTCCCTTAATGCTGTTTCTCTTTTGGTAATCTGTGCAGGGTTGTCTTGCCCTGGCAACCAAAAACACACTCCTTTTGTGACATTTGGCGACGCTCTCGCTCTGATCAGTGAAGTCTGTTGTGCTCTCAGTGCTCTGCTATACGGGAGCGCGCTCTTCCGGCAGAAGTGCCTCAGGACCCATATAAGGAAATTCCGCTCCATCTAACGTCACACAGAGCCATACTCGAAAAAAACTTTCCGAAACTTGTGACAAACTGGAAGAGGTTTTTTGGAACAAAAATACTCCTTCAAACATACAACTTAATTTTTGAAACTTTGTCCATGTTTAGCATGGGAATCCAACTCTTTAACAGTGTAAAAACTCAGTATGCATGAAATAGCATTTCACCCCCCTTTAATTGTTATTACAATTCAGACAGTTATGTAACAAATAATTAATAAACTAGTTTACTCAAATATTAGCTAGCTTGAAAACACACTGCTCATTAAAGCAGAGTATTATCATAGATTTAAATTTCGCAGGAAGTAATGGTTTGAAGTTGAAATCTTCTTAATGATGGATTTTTTTGGGGTTTCACAAGACTGATGGACTTGAGTGGTGTGGATTACTTGTGAATTATTGTGATGATTTAATCAGCTCCACATCCATCGTTGAGCAAGTGATACAGTGCTATATTTCTCCAAATCTGATGATGATGAAGAACCAAACTCAACTAGATCTTGGATGGCCTCAGGGTGAGGACACTTTGAACAAATGTTCATTTCTGGGTGAAGTAAAACAATAGCGCACTAGGTTTTCACAAGAGTAGATTGAACTGCTCTTAACTAATTTAAATAAAAAGAAGTTTGTAGTTTGGTAAGTAGCAGCCATATGTGTGGTGAAAGTTTTACTGAGTCGCAAATGAGATTTGACGGCTACCTCGGAGGAGAAAATTACAGCATGAACCACACGGTGCCTTTTTGTCTCTTTTGGGGTTTGACAGCTTCAATCCGCAATCGCTTTCTCTGTAAAGGAAAAGTGCTGGTTGGAGATCCCGCTAAAAAGAAAGAAAATCATTTTGAACGTCATGAGTACATGATAGAATCGCTTTTGGGAGCAATATTCCCTTAAGGATATCACACTTCGGCAAAAAGCTCAACATAATGTCTTCAACTGCTATTCGAGTAGCACTTTCCGAAACAAGAGCGCCTCTCAATTCACAGTCATAGCTGGCTCCCGCATACATATTCAGCCTTCATTCACAGGATAATGATAGCTTTTTTGCCATTGAAAATAAACTTTCTCTCCAAAAAAAGTCAGATCTTGCATAAAGAATGCGTTTAAAAGCCAGTCTCTGAGACACGAGGGAAGCTTAGTAGCATGTGTGTACCTGCATTCAGAGAGAAACGATTGCTATCATCCTCCGAAAAGATGCGGTGGAAAGATTTGCAAAAAACAATCAAATAATCAACTTATCAAAAGCTGAACGTAGAGAGGAAACCTAATGTTTAAAGAACCCGTCACGACATATACTGTAAGAAAAATGTAGCTTTGGATTTAATAAATATTTGTTGCAATTCAGGATGAGAACGGTGCACTAGGCTTTAATTATGTGCTATTTCCACAGTAAATAGTGTTTGTTTGATTAAACAACAGCTCACAGCCTGGCAAACATTTTGAACGACAATATATTTGGTTCATATTTTGTTGCATATCATTACACTGCAAATATCCAGGAGGGAGAATCTACTTTTAAATAATGTAAAACAGTAGGAGTCAGGATTTATTTTGTTAAAACTAGACTATATTTTAAACATGATAACAAAAATTATATTGTTGACCATACTCAGTGAAGTATTTATTCATATGCTGTTCCAACTTTCCAAATAGAGTCGTTCGAATAATGTTGTGCACCACAGCTGGCAATTATAGATTTTATTATTATTATTATTATTATTATTCAAAAGAAAGTTAGATGTCATATATTTCAGAGTTAATATTTGTTCTTAAATCTCAAACATGATGATTAACAAATGCTAATTAAGTACTTCATAGGGTTTAATTTGTTAACTTAAGTACATTAGTTATTCTTAATAATTTAATTTCAACATTTACTATTTATTTTTTTGTATTTTTTTAATGAAACATTTTACCTGTTAGCATTAATGAATGCACAAACAAGGTTAATAAAACTATTTTTGTTAAAATTAACAAGGTTAATAAAATAATTAAAAAGTTTGTCAATAAGGTTAATAAATGCTGTGAAAATATATTGCTCATTGTTCATTCATGTCAATAGCAAATGTTTTTAATGCTTTTTAAGAGGCAAATGATGCAGAGCCTATATAATAATATAAGCTTTGAAACTCAAACACAGAAATGGAAAAACTGAGTAAGACTGTCCCTTTCCTACTACATGAGCAAAATACTTATTTTATCAGACATAAGAATATTTATTAGTGTTTTAGAATAGTGTATATTCGGATAGGATATTAGGATATTTCCAACCTGGTCAGTAAGAATATTAATTAATTAGGAATTTGTTTTTGTGACTTTTTTTATTGTAATTATATAATGCAGTACAAAGTAAACATCAAAAACAATTAATTTGTTTAAATACAATAAAACTACATCAGATGCTGTTAGTATTCCACTGGTTTTGGCTTTTGCTCTTTCCAAATGATACAATTTGAATCTCTTTCAATTCAGTCTGACCTCCACCTTATTTTTCGTGTACGATAAAACAAGGCCACGTTTATGTGGAACAATCTTCCAGTGGGGAAGCGTCTGCATTTAGATTCCCCTCTCTAACTTATTTTTGAAATTCATTAGCCTGCGTGTGGATTTGAAAACCCATTTAGTTTGTAAACTCTAATGGGACTGGAAAATTGAAAACTCAGATTTAATTTTATTACGCGTTCCTTATTTCCATGGGAATTGCCGCGTCTCCAATATCCCTGTGCTATTAGCTGTAAGTCAAAGGCCATTCCCAATTAGTCTAGAAATGAAGGGCATTATGAAAACCCACATTCACTTTGTACATTCCGACCTTAATATCCTTAATATTGTGCCCTTCCCTTTTTACCGCCCACTATCTCTTAAATAAATGAAGTTGGCATATAAATGAACTGGAATTGGGTCTGTTTAAAAAAAAAAAAAAAAATGGAAAAGCAGTCTTGGCACGCCATACATGTTAAACCCAGAAAATCATTGAGGGAAAGCAGATTGCAGTCAGAAACACACTGGGAATCATCAAACGAGTGTAAAGCTCCAACGGCTTGCCAAGTATCTGTAACTCCTGATTAAGTCATAGTTATGCTGCCTTACAGCAACAACATAATGCAGCATTTCTACAAGCAATTTATTTTAATGTCTAACAGCATTTTTGCCGTCAAGAGGGATATTGACTTTCTGTAGACATTATTTCTGTTGTAAAACCAAGCAATCTGCCTACCTGATACCATAGATGCCTATGTAGGGAGCAGGGGCGTCACTAGTGGGGTGAAAAGGGTAACAGAATGCACAGTGCCCAAGTGTGTTGTGGGGCCCACGATCAACCCCCGGCCCCCAACTTAACCAATGAAAGTGGTTTTGAGGGGGCCCCATAGCAAATGCATTGAATTCGTAGTGTCAGCCCTGGTAGGGAGTTCAATGCAGTCGACTAAGGGGTTGCATGAAAGCTTATGTGTTCAGAATTTTATTACAAGAGCAAATTATTCAGAGTCATTTGAGGGGTCTGTAAAAAAAAAAAAAAAGAAAAAAAAAGGAAATGATGTCATCAATATTTCATAACGGGGTGTTCCAGCGTAATGCTCAGTATATTTCAACTGGAACTCCAATTTATCCTATCAAATATTCAGGTCGTCTCTGGCACCTGATGATTTTTATGACCCATGAGGTCATTAGCCAAGCCGTGTGCTGTGAAATAATGAGTTGCGGGTGATGGGGTCATGGATTCATCGGCTTTAGTTTAATTTAACTTCACTTTGAGTTCAAAGATACAACTCCAAAAAAGGGACCTAATTAGTGATCATTTTGACACTTTCCTTTTATTATGCACAAATGCATTTTCAATAAAAAGTAAAACAATATTATTTGAAGTAATTTTTTTAAGATATTTCAACTCTTAGCCATAATCATATAATAAGCATTTATATTTATAATTATTATTACCATTATTATGAGGTTTTGTGTGATTTTTTGTTATTTATTTATTTTATATAACTGTAAAGTATTTATATAACTGTAATATAAATATTTAAATTCATGTGTACTGTTAGTTTACTTGTTAACTTTTCAGTGTTTTTGAATGTAGTTTTAGCCTTTTAATTTATATCAGTTTTAATTTTAGTTTTAATATTTCTGGATTGATAATCCAAAAGCCAATCAACAATCAATGTCTAATTTGTATTATTATTTTTATTATTTTAAATGTTTGGCATACATTGTGTTTTTAAATGTTGTATCTAATGTAAAGGTTGTTGACATTATTATTTTTTTTTTAATTAATTTCAGGTTTTATTTTTTTATTATGTAAATGTTGCTAGGTAAAAAATACAGTTTTAAATAATTATCACATGTATTTTTTTGTGGTCTCATCAGTATACTTTAGTATTTATTAATGTTCACTGTTAGTTTTAGCTTTACTTAGTATTGTTTAATTTAGTTTTATTCTCATTCTGGTGTTTTTTGTGCACTTTTTATATAAGCAACATTATTTATTTATGTATTTGTTCACAGTTTTGAATATTTTATATAATTGTTTGTCCTTTTTTATCTCCCATGAGTTTATATTAGTATTAATTAATGTCCACTGTTAGTTTTAGCTTTTCCAGTGTTCTAATTGTTATTATTATTATTTATTTTTATATATTTTAGATTTAATTTTAGACTTAGTATGCGGCATGCAGGTAAATGCATTGATCATCATGTCCAATGAGGTTTAGTGGTTGAAAATGTTCAAATACACTGTATATTTTGATGTTGACATTACGAAAAAAAAAAAAAAATAATAATAATAATAATAAATAAAAAATACTTTCAGGCCACTTAGCATAAACTTAGCATAAACTACTTATATTATTATTATTATTATTATTATTATTATTATTATTATATTAATTCTTATGCAGGGTTATTACTTTGATATTTTGAGCTTTTTATTGCATTATGGGAAAGATGTTTAGCACTATTAAATTTATGTATTAGCACTATTAATATTAAACCTATTACGTATATATATATATATATATATATATATATATATATATATATATATATATATATATATATATATATATATATATATATAACCACTATTAACTATATATTAAAAGGCTGTTTTAAGTCATCATTACAGTGATTAGTGTTCCCATTGTTTAAGTGTTTTAATTTTTTATTATGCCTACTGTGTTTTTTTGGTGTATCCAAAGGTAAAAAGGTATCATCATTACAGTGTTATAAGAAATCTGAATTGACGCAGAAATATTTTGAGGGATTTTGAAAGAAGCTGGTGTCATAAACATTCTCCTACACAATTGATTACAAAAATATGTATTGTGAGAGCAGCTTCAATATAAGATGATCCCTTCTTGAGCCCGAAACACTAGAAAATCATGAGTGAGAATTGGAAAATATCCACTGGCAGATGCTCATATGAAGTGGATATGTTATCCTATAGATAACTTAAAATACTGCAGTTTAAAGATCATTTACAAACTGCTAGGAATACTTTTAAGTGTATATTGTAAAAATTAGTCATCTAAAATGTTAGTTTTGGTTTCAGACTTGGATATTGAGTTTACTAATGCAAAAGATTTGTTCAGCCTAATTAACTGTATTGAGCAGCATTTACTGTAGGAACTATTCAGTATGTTCCCACAAAGAACACGCCTATGCGAAATCTGTCTTGATGTTTCTTTCACTTCAACAAAGGCCTTCACTTTCCTTTAATTGTTTTGGGAGAAATGGTTCTTTAAAACTTGAATAGGTGGTTACAGCAGAGTTGTGAATTTTTATGCAATGAGAGAGAAAGAGACCGGGTGCTACAAAATAATATGTTGTTTTTGCTGACTGCACACAAAAAAAAAACAAATATAAAATGTTGTCTAATCTCCAACCAAATGGGGGAGTTCTGTCTAATGAATCAATTGAATTGATTGATTTGGGTCAGGTGACTCACTCATACACACCAAACCTTAATTTGATCATGTTTTATGATCCCATCATGCAGTTTTTAAGATGCAATTTCATTCAGACTGCCCATTAAACCATAAACACCTCTTATGCTTGTAATTATTCCTTAAAGCTTGATTGATTTTCTTTCCTTCACTAAATTTGATCGCATCAGCATTTCCATTAAATCTCTTTTGATCTGCAGAATGAATGCTTAAGTAATGATGCATGCTTAAATAAACCTTGCATGAGTGTCACCAGCGTGTTTCTGATGATTGACTTAATTTCATAAATGCATCTAATAAAAGCTTACATGCACACACATAAAATGACAACCAGTTTTGGTATATAAAATGTTTATTTGCACCCCTTCATTACTTGTCCGTATATAAGAGAGAGTAACAAAATTCAAATACGCAATCCATTTAGTACTTTTTTCTTAAAAAAAGAAAAGAAAACAAACTGTAAGGCATGTCTGCTTGCACGACATAAACGTCGCATTAAAACTTCACCTATAGTAGCTCAAAGCAGCGTGCTTCAGTAGGAACAACGTTCACTTTCAGACCACAATCTTCTTAAAGTGTTTCAAACATGTAATTGACATGGCTTGTACTTGTTTACATGTAAACGGTTTTCTTTTGTTTTTTTCTTTTTTCGTCACTCATATAAAGATCTAAAGGTGGAACTCAATTTCAAAGTGCAGTGTGGAAAAAGAAAGCAAAACTATAGAAACAGATTCACTCAGAGTGCTTGGATCTGGTTTGCATCCATCAAACACATTACAGCATGAAAAATAAAAACCAATTGTCTTTTTGACGGATAGACGGCTTAGTCTTAGCATCGTCCGAGACCAATAAAATAGGCATTGAATCAATATCATCTCCGCACAAAAGAGAAAAGCCAAATACATTCAGACCACAAGTAGAAACACGCAATCTATTAGCAAAAGTTTTACATAACATGCTTCATCTTCAGATTCTGACAGGAACGTACAAGAATGGAGGGCAGTGGAAGAGAAAACAGAGGGGGGAAAAAGTCTGTTTTTGCACTAATGTGGCCCTTCTTGATCTATATAGCAACCAACCTTTTTGAGACCCTCAACCTCTATTGACTTTCTTAAAGCAACGTCATCATCTGATAAGCATTCATGAATTATACCTTCTAGAAATCATTCTGTGTTTTTCTCTTCTGCATTTGCACATTTGCATCTTCATTTCCTTTTGCAATTATATCTCACACTTAAAGTCAACATAGACTGTCATATTTACTTCCATTGAGTTCATAAAAAAAAAAAAAAAAAAAAAAAAAAAAAAAAATTACCTGGAGAGGATATTATTTAATTTTATTTTTTTTCCTGAAAAAGTAAGTTAATGGTGTATGAGATTTATTTATTTATTAGTTTAACCTCCTCATTGAACTTGTGGTGTTCCTGGTCAAAAATGACTAGCAACTTTTTGGGCTGTCAAAGTTAATGCATTAAATATCATATACCAGCAATCAAGCAACTCCAAAAAGAAACACAGAACCTGTGCTAATTAAAAAAAAAAAAAAAAAAAAAAAGGCACAAGGACAAAAAGATTAAATCCAATATTTGAGGATAATATAATACAATGACAGACTTACAAGCAATTATGAAAATGCAAATTACAAATTAGGTAAAGGACTTTCAGCACAGCACAAGAGCTTGGAAGATGTTTCAGTGAATGGGGTTCAAAATCTGACTTCATGTTGACTTTAAGACACAGCTATGTGTTCGACCTTTCCTCAACGTGCCCTCTCTCCTGGCTCACTGAATTTCTCATTTCCAAAACCCACCGAGGTGCTTTCTGAGCCTTTCTGGGAAGACAAAAGTACCTACGCATGAGCAAAAAAGCACAGCGTTTTCTGCTCCCTGTCCTGCCTTCAAAACCAGATGCAGTGAAGCATCCCCGGACTCTCTCTCATTTTATTTTCAAAGCTGCTTGTGTGTCTATATTCCACACGCCACCCATCCTCTCTGATGCTCAATTAAACCTTCACGCATCTATGAGAAGAGGACATATGAGGATCTTTTAGCATCTTTGCATTTCAATGATGACAAGAAGCATGATGTTTTAGCAGGCAGCTTTGAACTTAAAGCACAGCTTTGCGGTTCTGGGTGAATGCACAACATCCTTCCATAAACCACAAGTTGTTTGGAGAGGCTGTCATAAAACGATACATTAACACATGCCAGCATTCATAATGGGAGGTCTGAGCCATTAAACTGGTTATTATGTCAGTTTCTTCAATGTAGAAATCGAATTTGAATTGCACTGGATTGGGAACATTCATAACTACAGATACAAGTCAACCCAAGAAAGTGCCCTTGTAACATTCATAGCCACTCAAACACATCGGGCCTCGTTCGTGAAACATAAGCAGAACAATGTAAGTCTTTCATTAAAAAAATGTTGAATGCGATTTAAAATAAAGGCATACGGTAGTTCATCCAAAAAATAAAAGGTGTTGATGAGTTTGTTTCTTCATAAGATTTGGAGAAATGTAGCATTGCATCACTGTTTCACCAATAGATCCTCTGCAGCGAATGGGTGCCGTCAAAATAAGAGTTCAAACAGCTGATAAAAACATCACAATAATCCACAATTAATCCACAGCACTACAGTCCATCAATAAATGTCTTGTGAAGAGAGAAGCTGCGTGCTTGTACGAAACAAATCCATCAAGACATTTTTAAATTTAACCCATTGCTTCCAGCTAAAATATGAGTCCATAATCCATAATAATGCTTCCCACCAGGGAATAAGTCCATCTCCTGTTGTCTCTCCCATCAAAATCCACCCACACATTTGTTTACAGCTATTTTGCACTTTTTTCTCTTGTTAACAGTGCTTCTCTCCTGATTCAGACGAGATGACTTTTTCGATGGATGAATCATTATTGTGGATTATGGACTTGTATTTTAGCTGGAGGAAACAATTTAGGGTTAAAAACATTTTGATGGATTTGTTTCTTACAAACACGCATCTTTTGGCTTCTCATGATATTAACCGATGGACTGGAGTGGTGTGAATTACTTGTGATGTTTTTATCAGCTGTTTGGACTCTTATTCTGGCGGCACCCATTCACTGCAGAGCATCCATTGTGTTGGAATGCTACTTTTCTCCAAATCTGTCAAAAATGGTAATTCAAAGAAACATTTTGCATGTTGCAAAACACAGAATATTTAGTATTTACACACAAATTTAATCTGCTTTAGTTTCATAAATGAGGCCTGTTGTTTCACAACAAAATAATTTTGTAAATGTTTATACATGAAATGATGATATGATGAGCTACATATAAAGACTGAAAAAGCTGTTGATGAGTAAATGAGGTTTTGCATACATAATCAATTAGAATGATGAGTATATAAATGAGCGTAAGGAACATGAATCAGTCGGGCTTAACACTGGCTTTTCACTAGAAAAACTATCCCAAATCAGAATTACACACGGGGCGAAGGAGTTATTCAGTAAGAAATGTATTTTAAAATAGCCTGTACCAGGCACATCCAAAAAGAAAATATTTGTTAGATAAATTAACGAACTGAAAATAGCAAAACCAAGAAAAAAAAAAAAAAAAAAAAGATTTGCGAGAGCTATTTTGTTAGATACGCGCTTCTGAATAAAAGTTGCTATCCGGTAAAGCCAAAATATATAATTATATAAGAAATATAAATAAATCTTTCTCTGTAAGAAAACATTTTATAACTAAACCTTTATATATTAAGATATGGATCATTAATTTTGAATTAAGCAGGAGCAGCCCTCGGTAAAACTTGACCTTCACGCTCACCATCAGAAGTCCTATAAAATGAACTTAAATCGCCATCAGCCTAGCAAAAGAACAACAAATACACTTCAAAAAAGAGTAAAAGCATTAAAATCGTGTGAAAATCACAGTTAAAAACATTTACTCACGACCTCCCCATGCATTCTCACAGTGGTACATAAACAAGTTGATTTATATAGATTTTTATTCTTACTTTTTTTCTTTATAATGTCTGCTTTTTGTCGCACAATGAACTCGGGAAGAGCAAAACGCAAAAAAAAAAAAAAAAAAGAAAAGAAAAAAAAACGTATTTTGTATTTTGTCTCATTTTATGCAGTATAAAAGGAAAACAAAAATAGATTTTCATATTTTCCCATTCTTTTCCGAAAAACATAAAGCGATCCCATTTGCACGGCGACCACTTTTCACCCTAAAAGTTTGCTTTTCTTTTAACTTCATTTAGAAATGAGAGCAGTTGGCTTCTGATTGCACCAAGCATTCTTTGGAACAAGCAGGATGCAAAGGTTTCCTCCTCATGTCTAGCTAACTAGCTTGCTCTCCTTTTTTCATGGGCTTTTTCTTGCTATTTTTTTGGAAAATGTCCGGTCCAGTTAGGGAAAGGCTAACAGCGTGAGCGACGCTGCGTCTGTCTTAAGCGTCCGTGCGGCTGCGTGCCGTCTACTGCCATTATCTCCACCGCAGCAGCAGCAGCAGCCATGTGAGGGCCGTTACGGCGGACAGTAACTGCAGTGAAGGCGTCTGCCGAGGGCCCGCTGCGTCTGCTGGTGGCTGAGGGTCACTTTTGTCTGCTTCCAGCATCGGCGGCTCCGTATGCACCACTTCCGGTTCTGTGGTGAAGCCGCTTCCGCTCCCCGAGCCGCTCTCCTCATCACCTGGCATTGAGAAACACAAATGAGTCAGTGTACGAAGACATGCACAGAAATAACATGCACCTGCAGGCTGCATCTAAAATCATCAGTTAAAAATTGGGAAATAAAAATATTAAGGAATCATGTTTAGTGTCTGAAGATAATTTAGAAAAATGGATCGAACACAAGCAAATTCATTAATTTCTAAAAATGCAATTATATACATATATATATATTTTTTTAATGTAAAGATAAAATGTTAAACCTTATAAATTATAAGTTGCTAATATGTTTTGAATTATTATAAAAATAAGAAATATTTAAAAACCATATAAAGCAAAAATATAGATATATTTGAAATATTTAAAATGTTTATTATGGATATTATTGTTTTGTATTATTAATACTTTATTATACATAATATATATTTTTATTGTTTTGTTAAATTATTTTAATATTATATTTTATAAACATAAATTATAATTATATATGATACTTCATGTGTGTTTATAAAGAACTTATTGGCTGCATCTCAATTATTAATTGCTACATTTTTATTAAATTTTTATATTATTATATTTTCTATTATATTTTTTTCTATTATAATAATTTTAAATTACAAAGATATTTTATGTGTTTTTATAAAGGGGATAACAACCACATTTAAATTTCTCTATATTAAACTATTATACATTGGTAAATTTTATATTGTAATTTCAATATTTTTTTATACATTTTATATTTTTGCATATTATTAAATTAAATCATATTTATTTATTTGGTTATTTAAAACAAATACAGTGCAGTACAACCCAGCTTTGGGTAAAATATGGACAAACCCAGCGATTAGGTTGTTTTGATCGAGCAATTCATGGGTTTGTCCATATTTAACCCAGCATTTTTTAGAGTGTATATTTGCATTGATTTATTGATCTCTGAACTGATTTCTTGATTTCTTGAATGATTATCATTGGTCCTGACATAGGTTTAGAGTTACTCCCTATCAACTCAAACCCAGCAAACATAAATGGCACCGGAGGACGTGAACATTCCCGAACCCGACCCTCCATTATCATAATTCAGCTTCCTGTTGGTGTGAGTTTGTGACAGATGAGGGATCTCATTTCACTGACTCTGGCAGAGGGTCTAGACGGCGTGGGATGCGTTCTGACGCCGTCGAATGATTAATGGAGCCAGCGGGCGGCCGTTTAAGGGATGGGCTGGCCTCTTTACGGGGAATAACACATGCTGGAGAGCTTTTGCATCAGAAAAGGGTGTAAATGTGCATGCCAGTTTGGGCTTATTTTTATCTGTGCAATTGAATCTATTTTCATCTATGCATTATACCTTTAAGAAAGTCAGATCTAAAGTAGGTCAAAACCAAAATAAGTGCCAATAACAGAGCGTATGGTGCATGACTTAAATACTAATTTGTCTCCTTGAGAACGGAGCAGTGCACTCAGAGAGATGAGCTTGCTGACTTTTTCACCTTTGAGTTGTTTGTGTACTTCAAAATTGCACTGAAAAGTCAACAAAAACTTCTATACAGGCTGCAAATTTTCCATCTTACAAAATCGAACATAACTGGAAAGTTATATATTTTATAACATCTTATTTTTAAATTTTTGTAAGTAATAATGTCTGCAATGCCAATTTGATTTACACGCTGACTTAATATTAATTAATAATATATATATATATATATATATATATATATATATATATATATATATATATATATATATATATATATATATATATATATAATATATTATTATTATTATTTTTATTTTTTTTTGATGGGCGGGACAATTAAATATTTATTTTATATGCAATCATTCTAAATTGTATGCAATAATTTTTAAACTTTATTTTTTAATCATTAAATATGTTGGGCCCTATAATACACCCAGCGCAAGGCGCAGCACAAGTGTGTTTGCTAGTTTCAGTCTGGCACCGCTCGCATCTTCCCGTCCAGTGCCACATCGTTTAATTAACAAATGCATTTGCACTCATTTGTGCACCCATGGGCGTGCTGGTCTAAAAAAAGGTGTGTTCAGGTGCATTGCTATTTTAAGGAGCTGAAAATAGACTGCACCATAGACCAACTCAAACCTGGTCTAAAGTCTGGCGCAATGTTTTTTCTTTGTTATTTAAAGAGCATATATATATAATATTTTTTTTTTATATTTTTTTAACTTTAAAGCCTTTCTTTCAAAAGGAAGCAACTCACTGGAGTCCTGGAAGTAGACGTCTTTGCCGTTGTAGGCGTTTCGCAGCTTGTTGGTCATCACTCGCAGGGTCATGATCTGTTGTCTGATGAAGGTGTCCGGTCTGGTGATGTCCACTTCCACCTCTGGGTTATTGAGCTGGTTCGTGAGACCGTCTTTTACAACTTCAGGGAAATATCTGGAAATCAACAGGAGGCAAGCATTTGGTGGGAATATTTTATTCGCAGGCTTTCACATTCAGGGTTCAACAAAAACATCAAACGAATCACTTTTAGGAATCTGTGATCTATATTTGATTACAAATCTTTAAATGGGAAATGCATTTACCATTTACGTACAGAAATTTTATAAATTAAACAAAAATCATAATTTATGCAAACACCTTCATGCAAAAACATTTATGTGCCTCGAAATGCATTTTCTCAGCCAGTTATAATAAAACCTTAATATTTTGCAGCATTTGTAATGGTCACATGATGAAGTGTTGGGCTCAAGCATGACCCCATCAAGAGCGACTTCAGCAGGATCAGCACCTCTCACGTTCACATTAACAAGCCCTGCGGCTCTACATTGTGTGCAGAATGACTTCATTTGCAATATTCACTTGCACCGCGTGCATCAGAAGTCAGCGTTTTTTGCGTCGCCCTGTGCTGTACAACACAAGAATAATGGCAGGCTGCAAGCTGCACTTTCACCTATAGCGTGAAAATCACCTTGGTTGAAAAGGTGCAAACATTACTAGATCTGCATTTCTTGAAGGAAATGTTGTGCTTGCAAGGCAGCTAATAAAAGTGTTAAAGTTTCAGCGACTTATTTATTTATTTTTACATTTTGCATAATTACTTGCGCTACTTGATCAGGAAAAGACAAGAGAGAAAGACTTGATTATTTTATTATTATTATTATTATTATTATTATTATTATTATTATTATTATTATTATTATTCAATCTCAAGTGTTTTCATGGTTAAATAACGTAAAACACACTTTGGCAGATTATATTATTTTAAGTAGTTGCAAAAAATAAATATGGAATAACTAAGTATGCAAATTTAGTAAATACATCATTTTGCAAATTACATTATTAATGGATCATCATTCTAACAATGAGATTCTTAATCTTTACATTTATTTAAATATTCATTTAAATACATTAATTTGAATTAATTGAATATTATAAATCCAAGCAGCCACATTCTAAATAAACACATTCAATAATTAATTAATAAAAAGGTAACTGGGAAGTTTAACATAAAAAAAAAAAAAAAAAAAATATATATATATATATATATATATATATATATATATATATATATATATATATATATATATATATATATATATATATATATATATATATATATATATATATATATATATATGCTATACATCTATTTGAATTTATGAACATTTTAATTCCAAACACTATTCAACCAGTTTCTTTGCAAAACAAAATGGAAAAGGTATATGTTAAAGCTGAAAAGGTGATGAAGTTTAAAATAAGAAATTATTATTTTTTATTTATATAAAAAGGCAACTGTGGTGGTTTAAAATTAAAAACTGTAGTTAATTTTTTTTTATTTTAATAAATGTATATGTATATGATTATATATCCAAGCAATATGCAACCAGTTTCTGCCTATTTTTTTCTTTTTTTCAAAAGTAACCATAATAAAGGTGAAATATAGTAAAATTAATTTACAACCAGTTTATGCCTAAAATGAAATAAAGTGATACATGTGAATGTGATGAATGTGAACTGTGATCAATTTTAAAGCAATACATTATAGCCATGATTATCTTATAGAATGATCTACACAATGAAGTCTGTAGAATCTGTGATTCGCACTGAATTAATTCCATACACCATGTTTGCCTTTGCTCAATTTCTGCCTCTTTATCTGAACCCTGTGAGTCAATATAAACACATTGCAGCATTATGCATGCAACCAACTCTATTGAGATCTAATCTCCTAATAAGCACTTTAGCAAGAGGTAATAGTTTGTGCCTAATTAATATTTCAGGTGGTGCTTTGTGTAAAAATAAATGAAACTTGTTGAATGCTCCCAAGGTTGCGGCAACGCAAATGTGCTCCTATTCAAGTGAAATCAGTTTGGTTTTTAAGCAGTAATTAAGCAATAATGAGACTGGTGTACTCTGTGGAGACCAGATCTGACACACATACAAACACACACACACATACACACACGTACATATATATATATATATATATATATATATATATATATATATATATAGTCTTATCATTTGCATTGATTTGTCTGTTAGGTGCTCTAAAAAACTCTTTTCACACAGTACGGGTCATTTACATGATGAGGCCGCTTGGAAAGAAAATGAAACACATCTTATATTGCACCATCTGCTGATATTATCACTTGTGGAGGACTGGAAAGCGGACGGGTTTTCTGCCAAGCCATCTGGCTTATTGTCAAAGGCGGGCAGACGGAGTGACAGACATCATGGCGTGTTCATGAGAACTGAGATGAACTGAAGGGATGAACTACACTAAAACCACAGGCCTGTCAATCCACCCAAAGCCTTTTTTATTGCTTTATTTTATTTCTTAATTTGTTTTTTAAATGCTGTTTAAGAAACTCTAATGTAACATGCAAACTGCGGTCCTTGGGCATTTCCATTGTGTCTCATAGTTTTTCAAAGTCTTGCAGCATTTAAAAAAATAACAATAATAGTAAAAAAAAAATATTGCATTGATAGCTTTTAAGTGTACTTGTTCAAAACAAGTCAAGACAAATAAATTAAAAGTCTGTTTTTAAACCCAAATGTAGTTGTTTTGGATGCAACATCTTAACTTCACATAGTAATACACACAACCATTCAAAGGTTTGGGGTTGGTAAGCTTGATTGATTATTTATGCAAATAAGTCTCATCCTCTCACCAAGGCTAAATTATTTTTAACATTTAAATAGCTTTAAATGTACTTTACCCCAAAGCTGAATTTTCAAAAATTGGAGTAAAAATGTATTTATTTCAGTATGTTTATTTTGCTTTTATTGATCTTTATATATCCGAACACTATGCAACTAGTTTCTGCATAAAATAAAATTGGAAGTGTAATTGTGATTGTTGTAATTGTAATTGTGATGGTAAAAATGATGAATAATTACATATTTAATAGCATTTCATTTATTTAAATCTAAATTTTATTGAACAATCTAATATTTTAAATCTTACCAGTACATTTAAAATGTAATTGATTAATTTGATGCAGAGCTAAATTTTCATTATATTGCATTGTCTTTGATGCCATGTTTGTACAATTTAATGCATCCTTGCTAAATTAAATTATTAATTTATTTTCACTGACCCCAAACTTGAATTTTTAACCATAGTAAAAAATTTAATTTAATTTAATTTAATTTAATTTAATTTAATTTAATTTAATTTAATTTAATTTAATTTAATTTAATTTAATTTAATTTAATTTAATTTAATTTAATTTAATTTACCACCAGTGGATAACAAAGAATTTGCACATATTAAATCAAGTTCAATAAAATTCAATAAAATCTAATTCATTCATTAATTCATTCATTCACTCATGCATTCATTCATTTATATATATATATAAAAAAAATTGGTTGGGTAACACAATATATGTATTTTTGGACAGACAGCAACCTTCTATTGTGCCAAGAGCATGTTTTGTATTTTCCTATGACCTATTATCGCTAAAACAATTACCATGGAAGGTGTCATTGAAACACAACAATCTGCAATGCGACTCAAGGGAATGTGTGTCTGAAGGTGACCGTCGTACCTTCCCTTTGTGTGACTGTTCCAGCACTGCTCCTCATCTGGGTCAGTCACTTCGTCCTCTGCACAGATGCTGTCTGGCAGCGACGACCAGAATTTCTTCGACTCCTTCAACTTCTCCTTAATGTCGATCACCTGGAATCATGCACAGAAAGTCAACACTAAAATACACTGAGAGAATGAAGATGTAGGCACAATTCGAACTGAGGGATGGATTGAGTTGGGATTATTATAAAGGAGGAGGAAGATGGGGCCAACAATTTGCATGGAAATCTCATTCTGGCTCGCCGCACAGTTGACTTTTTCGGTTTTAACACCATAAGAGAATTCATTGGGGACCAGGTGCAAGTCTAATCCTCCACTAAGCTGTTCTGGTATTTTTTTGTACCAACCAGAAGGACGGATTTTCTGGAAATGTCTGAACGGGATCGCTGAAATCTCTTCTCAACCCAACATGGTGTAGTGAGAGGTTTATAAATTGGACTTATTTGCAGGCATTATGCCAAGGTTTATCTGTAAAGATCGTCTATCAATGTCTAGTCATTTGTAAAATTTGTCACTGGTTGTCTCTTAAAATGCTTTATTAAATGGCTGCTCTTCTTCAGCTCTGTCGACTTGTATAATAGTTTTACTATTTACTGGCTAGCAGTGCTTGTTAAGGCAAGATTCACTATTACTATTAGCTAAAAGTGGGATAACAATTTCAACAAGCAACAAAATATAATTATACAATAGTTAGTTGCAACTTTTGTATCAATTTGGATTGACTCTTCCTGAGTTACATCATTGCACCAATTGGTGGCGAAAAGAGACCATATTTGAGTGAGTTAGTGATTCATTTATTCATCTGATTCGCTCAAAAACACAATCAAAACTACGACCTGTCTTTATTAATGTGTAGATTTTTACAGGAATAAAACAATTGGCTGCCTTTTGAGTGACTCGCTGAATCATTCATTCAGTTGATTCATTCGAAACACTGATTCATTGAGGAACAAAGCATGTGAGCGTCTGACTGAAGCATTCACTTAACCAATGAACTCACAAACACAGATTCACAGGGATAAAACTACTGGCCTTCACTATGAGCGAATCATTGAATCATTCATTCAGTCGATTCATTCAAAACACAGATTTATTCATGAAGAAAGCAGGAACTGAAGAAATGTATGAGCATGGATTTACTCAGGGACAAAACAAATGGCTGTCCTTAGAAGTGAGTCATTGATTCGTCCATTCAGTCGAATCAAAAAAAGCTGAATCATTCATGAAGGAAACGTGTTACCTCTTCTTCAGAGATGCACAGCTCTGGAAACATTTTCCTCGGTGGAGCAAGAATCCAAACTAATTGGCAATATTGTGTCAAAACTAAGTCATTCAACTCATTGTTATCTGAACTGCTGTATAGTAAGAATGCTCTTGATTGTGTTGAATTGCTTGAATAATAAAGTTTATTTCATAGCTTTTGTTCTAAAGACAGAAATGATTCTTCTTATTATGTAGCCTAATGAAGAGACTTTGCATTACATAAGTGATGTTAGATTTTTTTTTCCAGATTGACTATATAACAAAATAAGACAAAAAATACAATAAAACTGGCATGCGTAGCATCCTAGCACGCTAACCTGATCCATTCTGTGTTGCTAGAGAAGTCTATCAGAATTCAACAGATGCCTTTAAAATATTCCCTTTGTGGGTTTAGTAGATAATATGCTTGTATATTCCCTATTGTATAAGGTGTACCTTTTAGGTCAAAGTAAAATGGCCCCAGACGGTCTTCACTCAACCAAAGGTGTACTCTATTATTGAATCTGCATTATACTCTAACTGCCTTTTGTGCAAGAGAAAATTAGCTTGTGCCGAGACATTACATCGAGTCATTGATAAAATCTTCTGGTACATCACCAGATCTGAGCTCCGAGCCTCAGACGTGTGCAGATTGATTTTATTAACGAAGTGCACTGCACTCCAGAAAGCAAACAAATTGATGCTTATCAGTGAAGGGTCTGATGGGAGATACTGTATATGCTGCACAGATCGTAGGAAACATTGAAGGCCTTCTCACGTGACTCATGTTAGTGGTTAAGACCAGAATTATGAGATATATTCATTTATGTTTGTTTCTTCATCAGAACAGATTTTGACAAATGTAGTATTTGCCTGTGTATGTTTGCATTGCGTTTAATGCATCTTATGTTGAATCCTTGACGCGGGGTTGTTTTGTTGAGTTCTTTTCTGATATTAGACTTGTATGAGTATCAGAGACCTGGAAGAATCATTACGCAATTTGCCATAAATACCTCAAGCAATGTGACATTAATTCTTGTTGGCACAGGAAACCTGTACACATCCTGTATGTGTCATCATGCGAGTATATTAGGTTTCTGACATAATAATGCTATAATGGGATTAAAAGGTGCTGGATGTCACGTTCTGCAGAAATAAGCTGTGCTAAATGACGCCGAGGTTATCTGCCGAGTCAACAGCAACAGCCAGAGGCACGACATTAAAGAATGTGTATTGACGGCGTGTCAGAGTTGGAGACCGCTTTGCCCTTTTTGAAGTGCTAATCTGTTAGCACGGGCTGCAGAGATCTGGAGCGCTTTCACACCGAGCTTTTGGTTAGCATTCAGAAGCTGTTAGGCTGGATGCTGATATTAACACCTTAGCATGGATGCTTTAGGAGGGTGTCGAGATAAACACACAACAGCGGATTGTACAGAAAATGGGAGAGATGATGATTTCTTTCTTTTTTTTTTTTTTTTTGAGATTCAGTACATGTGGCTTTAGATGAACCTTATGAGTCAAATAAATGGGCGACCGGTTTCTTCTTACAAAACACTGGGGAACACAGCAAGTCATAAAAAGGAATTAAAATGACAGCATGGATGCTTCTATCAAATCATTTCTGATTTTACAGTAATAATAATAAAAATAAAAAAAATTATATCACAAAGAAGTAAATGTGAAAAAAAAAACTTTTTAACAAAATGACAAAAAAAAAAATATATATATATATATAGTAATACCGAAACATATTTTGTAATACAAATAATTGAAAGAAAAAATATTCTTATAAAAATACAAATTTGTGACATAATATACATCAAATGAATGTGTAAACTGTTAGATTCTCATTCAGACTAATTATGTACAAATTACATCAGACATTTTAATACTTAGATAATTGCATAAACTTTCAGAAAGACATGTTCACACCAAGACGATAACTAAAACAATAACTATATTAGTGTGTGCACCAACGCACAATATTGTTCTGCTTATAATTAGCACATACTGCACATTTGTCACTTTTAAATGCTCTAGCTCTTTAAAGCAGGATAGATTCTTATGTTTTAAATATCAATCAGCTTCAAAATTGTTACACTTTGCATGAGCTGCATCGTTTTAGAGTTGAGTGTTAATCAGTCGTAAAACCGTAAATTGACTTTGACACAACTTACGCAACTGAATACTTTTCTGCATCGTTTGTATTTTTGCAACTATGCTTGCATAAGTTCTTGCAATACTTTATTCCATTTATCCAGTTTCAATTCATGCATGTTTATGATAAATTTACACAGAAGTTTGTTCTGCTCATGCTTCGTGAATACATGCAACTATATATATATATATATATATATATATATATATATTGTATTTGCATGTGCACAGAACAAAGGTGAGAAAAATATTTCATTCACGCAAATATCTCTTTCCGGCAAGACCACTAGATGCTGCTGCACCTCTGAGAGAGCGATACAGAAAGACTCCCAAGACATCAGAGAGCATGCCAAGAGCACGCATATAAATAAATAAACCAACTCATGTTTCAAAGGTGTATTAAAATACATGCTGTGTATTAAGAGAAGTCTTATGTTAGCGGTAAGTGAGTGGCTGTATATTGGGCAAGCGTTGCGCGCTGGGACAGGCTGCAGATCGTCTAACAGTTCGGCCACACAGATCATTAGCACACAGGCCTGCCAGAAGGGATGAGTTAAGGGCAGAACTGCTATTCGCTGGGGCCTCATTGCTCAACACTCGTCCGAGCTCGACAACAGCCAGACAGCAGAGTCCGAGCACTGGGCATCATTCCCTACATGTGCCACGGCTCCACACGTGGGTTCCCAGCAAGTCTGCTGCTCCTCGATGACGTGTTGATCTGGGCTAAAGCATTTGAGAGGTTTAGTGGAATACTACAAAGCCTAAAATAAAAAACGGTCATCTTTTAGTCACCCACATGTCATTCCAAACCCATATGCTTTTATTTCTTATTATATGGAAAAAAAATCAAGTCTAGCAGGTTTGGAATGTCTTGCGGGTGAGTGAATGTATTTGCAGTCAAAAAGTGGAAAAATAATGTATTATTCAGTCATTTAGAAAACATTTCTGTAACAGTCTAGAAAACAACAACAGCTGAGACGTCAGTGTGTTATCTGTGGAAAAGCATCCTTATTTTCTGTGAATGTGATGCTGTAATTACTGCAGCAGTTCAAAAACACTCCAAAATATGGCAGTATCTAGTCAGAGCAGAGGAAAAAAAGCATATAATAATTTATTTTCCATGTAATGTAGACTAATTAAGTCTGTTCCTTGCTAAGGCAAAATTAGCTGGTTTGGTAGAGTAAGTAAAAAAAAAAAATATATTATTATTTTTTTTTTTCTTTTTACAAAGTAGGCCTTCTAGTTTCTAATAATTCTAGTACAACAAAATAATGAATTAAACCATAAGAGCATGCACATTACAGGGTTTTATATATATATATATATATATATATATATATATATATATATATATATATATATATATATATATATATATATATATATATATATATATTTACCATAGTAAACAAAACAGAATGACCAAAACCTATCATTAAAAAAAAAATAATAAAAATAAAACATCGGCATACCGTATGTAAACAATGAAAATGTGATTAAAATCAGAAATGTTCTAACAAATAAATACTTTTATTAACAATACAACAATGGTGGTTCGTGAAAAAATAAAATAAAATAAATCTGGTGCATTTAACAATATAATTTAACATTTGGCAACATATTTTTTGCACTTATAATTTTGATTTGAGTTATAATAATCAATGATTCTGTATGTTTACACTTCATTTTTTATAAATTTAATTTATTTATATATATATATATATATATATATATATATATATATATATATATATATATATATTATATTATATACACACACACACACACACACACACACACACACACAGAATTAAAGCAAGCGATCACACAAAAGAATGAATCTTTGGTTTATTTGTTTATTTATTTATTTTATTTTTAGTTTACTTTATTTATTTAGTTTTGGAGCTCTGGTTATATAACTTAATTTGCTCTTCATGTTTTTGAACATATATCATGAGTATAGAGTGTCAGAACTGTCTGTTTTATATCAAATGGATATAAATGTGCCTGTTACAGCATACGGGTGGAGTTTAGCCTCTGGACTCCTTTTCACTTAAAATAGGAGGAAATGTTTGGTGGGTACAATCCATCATTGTGGTGCTAAATGTGCTCGGCACCATTTAGACCTGATAGTTCTCCGGCTCGCTGGGGAATACAAGCAGGACCCATCATTGCTGGCCAGGTCTACATGCGACTTTCAACCTTCAAAATTCCCTGCAACTGCCCTCTATTAGAAAGTTTAGGAGATGACATGTCCCAATTTATAATGATTTTATTCCCAGCTGAGTTTTTTTTTTTTTTTTTTTTTATGCTATGAGGTCCATGCCTATGTAATGATACATTAAAGATTGCATGACTAGAATAACAGCAAAATTCATTATGGAGAAGACTGCGAAGGGCACGCAATAATCATAGCAAACAAAATAACCTTTTGAAATGATTGCTATTTTGAAGGATTGCTCAGATAATTTCATATATCATATATCATTTAAGATATCTTCGGATGTTATTGCCATTGTTTCTGGGAGTCTGTATGATTTTATATTTTCTCTCTTCCTGTGGCATGCTAATGTATATTATTTATGTATTATTTATGTATTATTAAGTCAATATAAAAGCATAATTATTTATTATTTAATTATTTAATTTATGTAAGTTATGTTTTTTATTATGCATGCTTTATTGGAAAACACTTATCAATCAATCAAATAAATAAACAGAAGAAAAATATATAAATATACTTAAAACAAGGCTGAAAAAATATATCTTGAATGATGTGTATATGGCTTAAAATACTGGAAATACTGGATTTTTTTAAGTGTAAATCACATTCAGTTGACTAAGGTTTTACATTTGTCTTGCTTTAAGGATGTTTATGTATGTTTATTAGAAGAAGAAAAAAGAAAATATTTAAGAAAATAATTTTTGGCAATGCAGACATCTAAAATTATGTAGCATCCTACATTTTTACTCATTTAATTTACATTTACACTTTACACATTGCACATTACAAGTATAGTATATTTCATGATGGTATAATGTAACTTTCAAAATTACTCATTATAAAAACCCAGGTATCTCAATAAAACATTTAAGGCTTTTATGGGTCCTTACATATTTTGCATTTAATGGCAGTTTTTTTTTTTTTTTTTTTATTATTTATTTATTTTTATTGATACTTTTATGTTGCAAGCATTCTTTAAATGCATCAAAAGTGACTTTGAAGCCATTTAGAATTTAACAAAAAAATAAAAATTGCATCCCATACAAAATTTTTACCCATTTAATATCCATTTTGTGTGTTCCTGTGGTTCAGTGGTAGAGAATTGCGTTAGCAATGCCCAAAGGTTGTGGGTTCAATTCCCAGGGAACACTTTGGATAAAAACATCTGCTAAATACATACATGTAAATCTATTTTTATTTGAAAATACATCATATGGCGCAAGTAAATTGGTGAATGGTAAAATGTTTGCGAGCAGTGCTTTACGAGTTGACCCTAACTATGCATTTACAACAGAGTTAAAAGGCCCTGCCGACTTCTGTAACAGTGAAAACCAAGTTTACAGCCTCGTCTCTTGTGTCTCCAGCTCTCCCTTCACTGAAGCCCGAGATCTTGGAAGTGATGTCAAATGCCAGTTGAACAGTCATGCAAGCCACTCGCTCGCGGCTCCGCATACCAAATGCACCCTCGCCGCTTCATGTGGGGTCGGCCTCGGTGACCCTTCTTAGCGTCTGATCAAATGGCTGCCGAGTCACGTTCCCTGAAGCATTCCTTGTGAAGATCGGGGGCCACCGATAGCAGGCCGAGTCATGTGAAGATCTGAGCCTCGTACAGGTCAGAGCTCCTCATTAGGACTACTTATTCTTGCACTCCTTCCTCCCTACGTGAACGAGCGGCATCATGCTAATGCGTTCCTCTCATGCTGCTATAGATTAGACGTGTGGAGTGGATTTGGCTAATTGGACGGGGGATTACGCAGCGTGACGTTTCACTGTTTTGTGTTATTCACAGTCAGGAACACGTCCCCTGGCGTTCTGTACACAAACAGCTTGCGAGTGGCATTTCGTCCGAGGCGATATTCAACTGATAAAATCCTGAGCTATGATATCTGCTCATCAGAAATCAATTGGACTCCAACCGAGTTTGTTTGCATGTGGGCTTTGGCATGAAATACTTGACATGTCCTGTGGTGTGTCATGCTAAATGCCATATAAAATCATGTTAAACGGGATTCTAGCACAGGCTTTGTATATTAATATTTTTTTTTTTTTTGTCATTAAAGAGACTGTATGGAATTTGCAATGTACACAATTTTCAAAGTTGTAAATAAAGATTATTTCTAAAGAGTATGCAATATATATATATGTGTGTGTCCGCATGACTTCTATATACATACATTTGAGTTTACAGTGTGTTTAGAATCAAAATGCCAAAGCAAAACCATTTATTTCTTGGCACTCTTCTTGATTTTATGATCAAACTCCAGCACAGCAGCCACGGGACGACCCGATTAAGAGCAGGACTTAGCAAGTTGCCATCACAATGACAAAACTCCTCTATAAACACACACACATGTATCCAGATGAGACGGTCCTCACATTGCAATGTCTAGTCATCTGCTTCCTCATGAAAGCACCCGTGAACCGAGTGACACTGTTAAGGCCGACCTCCACATTAATTCAGTGCTTTTTACAGCCCGTCTTCTTGACGTTCCCTGCCAAGACCTGAAAGCTAACTCCAACAGGATGAGCTGCGAGTGATGTAGCCTCTTTCTTTTTAGCGCCTGTCACTGTGGACGCTCATATATCAGCGCAGAGCTTTAACGTTTAGCTGAACGTTTTAATTACAGCCACTTTCGCTAGGAAAACAGTAGCAGTTAAGCATGCGAGAAGTGAAAACAACTGCTTGGTTGTGAACATCACAGCGTTGAATAAATTATCTGGTTTCCCTTTACAGCCCTTGACACTGTGATCAAAACACTTTGAGGGATATTTCACCCTTTTGTTTCTTCATTGGATCAGATTGGGAGAAATGTAGCATTCCATCACTTGCTCACCAATGGAAGTCAATGAGAGTCCAAACAGCTGATAAAAACATCACAATAATCCAGTCCATCAGTCAATGTTTTATGAAGTGAAAAACTAAGAGTTTGTAAGAAAAAAAGATATTTGTAACTTCAAACCATTGCTTCTGGAAATATGACTCCATAATCCATAATATCGCTTCCTCCAGTGTTAAAAAGAGTGAGCAAACAGTGCTTATTTTTGTTAATTTTTTTACTTAAGAAAGCCTTATTATGGATTATGGACTTATTTTGGATTTAAAATACCTTAATAATAGATTTGTTTCTTGTTTCTTAGCTTTTGGCTTCTCGTGATATTGATTGATGGACTGGAGTGGTGTGTATTACTTGTGGATTATTGTGATGTTTTTATCAGCTGTTTGGACTCTCATTCTGACGGCACCCATTCACTGCAGAGCATCCATTGGTGAGCAAGCAATGCTACATTTCTCCAAATTTGATGAAGAAACATATTCATCCTAATCCTGTATGGCTTGGGGTGGGTAAAGTTTAAGCAAATTTTCATTTCTGGAGAACTACTCCTTAAATTGATCGACTACAGAAGTGGACAGACCCTCGAGGGAAATATAAATAGGTTTAGATCCTGTCTGTCTAGTATGTCTTTTGATCAGCGAATATGATAATAACTGATGTGCACAGCTACATATTTTTCAAATATGTGGCATAAAGGTCAAAGAAATCCATCTTCATGTTTATGCAAAAAAAAAAAAAAAAAAAAAAAAAGGGTCAAAACTTAATTTGTTTTGAAATGTATTGTTGAAGGTGATGGATTTGTTACAAGCAGTGCTTAAAAAGGCAGAAACTTGGAGACAGGACTTCTCACATTTCCACACAATATGAAGCAATGCAACTGTTTTCAACATTGTTAATCAAAGTGAATGTTTCTTGAGCAGTCAAGGGTCATAATGTACTGAAGACTGCAGTAATGATGCATATATATATATATATATATATATATATATATATATATATATATATATATATATATATATATATACACACACACATACAGCAACTAATTTCAACCATACTGGCAAACTTGTTAGGTATTGTGAGCATAATAGCATGAAAATATTTTTAAATAAACACAAGATCGCTATCATGAGATGTCCAGAAAGAAAATATATTCAGTATGTTCAAATCTCTTGCCCTGAATACCAAGAAAAAAAAAAAAAAAAGATCCAAATGTGAATTTTGAGCTCCCTTTTGGGCTTTTCTTCTTTAAATAAACTTGTTCGTTGTTCCCCTCTGGAGCATGGAAATGATAGATTGATGTATGTTTTGTTAATATTAAAACAGTCAACTGTTATACTTTCCTGTCTTGTATTCCAACCAAACTCAAGCTACATTACAAACTATTCTAAACACTGCAGCACAAACACAGAAAAAGGACAACTGGGTCCTTTCATTGACGTTTCAACATTGACATTACACAAAACTTTTGCATATTGATTTCAAATGAACTCATACACCGCTGTTCAAAAGTTTGGGATCGCTAATATTTTTATGCTGACCTATGCTGCACTTATTTGTTTAAAAAATACAGTAAAAATAGCTTAATTGTGACATAGTAATAGCTCTATGTAAATATAATAATAATAAAAAAAAATAATAATTTATTTGTGTGACCAAAGCTGAATTTTCAGCATCAATACTCATTACATGATTCTTCAGAAATATATATATATATATATATATATATATATATATTTTTTTTTTTTTTTTTAATGTAACATTATAAATGTCTTTACTGTCACTTTTGATCAATTGAATGTTCCCTTTTTGAAAAGTATACATTTCTTTAAAAAGCACATGCCGGAATAGTTTACACTGCTTTTTCTTAACTAGTTACAGCAATCATGTTCCTGCCTTTTCCCCCCAAAAAGCTGAAATCTGCACAACTTTTTCATATTAAAGCTTATCACTATTATTGCCTCAAATTACAAACCCTTATGGAAAATAATTGACTTTTCATAGTTTTTTTGTTTTTCTTTCAGCTGCAGAAGGCTTGTATGAGCTGAATGAGGCCCATTATCTTTGTATGAAATCTTCATACATGTTTATCTCTCTAATAATGTCTTAGCTACTGTATTGCATACTGTTGCTATCTTCTCTATATGATTTGTATTCTACATCGTATTGATTGTTTCTTTCCTTGTGCTACTCGTGGAAAACCGTTTGTTGCATTATTTGCACATGAAGGTTTCTGTGGATAGTAATATAGTCCAAGTTTGGCTGAGGATATCTCCAGCATCTGTGGAAAGGTTAAGCGTGCTGAGGTTTCATTGTCTGCTGGGTTGTTTGTGTCAGAAAAGAGGCTTTGGGTAAAAGGTTGTCTGTCTGAAAATTTCTCAACTATGAACACGCCGATAAGCCTGCGAGGAACGTTCCAGATAAAGCGATTCCCCATGCAGCTGGACTCCGAAATCCGGTTTATCTATGCAACATGGCTATGAATGTAATGCGGTTATGGGTTAGTTAGAGTCTACAGACGTATCCATTTCCATGATAAATGCACGACGTACCCCGTATATTAGATCAGAGCAGTGATCCATCAACCAACATGTCAGCAATTCCTAGGAAATGGTAATCTACGCGTGCACATGAAACAAGCCAACACTGCATGGTTGTGAGCTATTTATTATTCATGCAGATAAAAAATAAATAAATTCTAGACTGCTAGAACAGAGGGGTCAGACCCAGAGGAAGCACACACATCACCTCCCATGATGCCGCTGAAATGAACGCCTCATCTTCTGCTCGGGCAATGCCATCACATGCTCGCGTCGTCTGACAGAAGAATACATTTGCATGATGCTCAGAGTAACACCTGCTTTCTGGCTGCATGCATTTCTGACACTAAAATGCAAAAGTTGTACATGCATTGGTCACTTTTATTAAAACAAGCCGATTTTTCTTATCAGAGTGCCAGATGGTCTACAGAAAGTTTTCTGTGACCTGTGGGACTTTCATTTAATATACAGAATGATTCGTTGTTTTGCCTTACTTCATTGGTAATATTTATCGTTCTCAACTCACAAGTATTGCCAAGGGTTTTTTCCATGCCAAGTTGTAATATTTCCTTTTTGCACTTCGAGTCTCAGAATATTAGCCAAACTGAACTGTCAGTTTAATGTGGCATCGCTATTTAATATTTTAATCATCTGCCACAACATTGCACATATTAATTATGACTTGATTCATTAATTAGAATGATTATGCTGTGTACTTACAAAGTTGTAAAATTTAATTAAATATGCTCATTAATATATATATATATATATATATATATATATATATATATATATATATATATATATATATATATATATATATATATATATATATTTATTTATTTATTTATTTATTTATATATTTAAATAGTTTTAAGAATTAACTATAAAATATTAACATAAAACACTATATTTATATCCTATAATATTTAATAAATTATATACAACTTTACAAACACACACACACACACACACACACACACACACACACACACACACACACACATATATATATATATATATATATATAGCCTATATATATATATAATATATACAAATAAAACAGATGGAATACAAAAAGATTAGAAAGCTAGTAGTTTAAAGAACATATTTAGTATAGTAAAAACATAGTGAACACCGTTAACCCCAAAATGAAAAAAAAAAAAAAATATATATATATATATTAAGGACAGGGGGGTCCAATGTTTTTTTTAACCCCATTTTCTTTCATTTTATTCATTAAAACTACATCAGTGAGTATATATTCAGCTCACTATGGTTTCCAACAGTGTTCAAATGCAAAAACAATACCAGTTGTAAGAAGATATTGCATGATGAGTTCAACTCTGTTAAACTGTTCCACATCATCAACATCATTATTTTGCGTTAATGAAAAATTAGACAATCATTATAATTTCTCCCTTGTGAATATTTTAGGGTGAACCAATTCATAAGAGAACAATCTCATAAGCGGAGCGCAGATGGGAGAGTGAACACAGTATCTGTCTGCTCTGTCCTTTGTCTGAGGGACTTTGTGGCACAGATGGCACATTCTCACAGTTTTATTGTTTTTTTCACCCTCTTTTTCTGACATTTAGAACAGCGATGCTTATCGCCCGGAACATCTTGAATGGCTGCAGCTCCGCCAAATATTTAATGGCATCTCTGTACTTGTTTGTTTTCGTCTTCCCAAGTGCAATTGAAGTTGTCATAAAGATAGATTTGGACTCCATTGGTAAATCTGCATTTGTGGAACACAATTAGTCGGGTCATTCTGCAAAATGGGTGTAGTTTGTGTGCCTCACACGTGTGTTACAATGTTTAGTTAATGTATGTAATAAAATGGATATATGGATATGAGTGTGTGTGTGTGTGTGTGAGTGTGTATGTGAGTGTGTGAGAGAGAGAGAGAGAGAGAGAGAGAGAGAGAGAGAGAGAGAGAGAGAGAGAGAGAGCTGAATTTCTCAAGTCAATCGTGATGCCACTAGCACTGGCGATAATATTCACAGGAAAAGGTTCAGCGATGCCTCGTTAGCACTTCTAAAGCATTTTTACCCTCTGCTCTTATTAGCAGAGGCATTTGCAGATAGTGTTGAGCATTATCTATTTCGTTTGGCACTCTAAAAGCTTACATTACTTATCATAGTCATCCAATCAATACTGTGCAAATAGCCATTCTAGGCCTATCAGGACATCCGGTTTCATGAAAGTCTTTATGGGGTTAGACTGGGCGAGCTCTCTGTTGACTTTAGACAGACTGCTGCTCTAAAATGGCTATGATGTATTTTTTTGTCCATGTTACATTCTCAGGCTTTCATTCACACACAGTCTGTCAAAACAAAGCACATGTGTGTGTGTGACAGCTTCACCCATGAGCACTGACAGCGGATCTGCAGGCAGTTTTAGGTTAACCAAACTATGTTAAATCACTTAAAAATGATATGGGTTTGTGCATAGAAATACAATCTTTACAGTGCCATGAAAAGGTTTTTGCCCCCTTACATGTTTTTTATATATATATATATATATATATATATATATATATATATATATATATATATATATATATATATATATATATATATATTTGTCACAATTAAAATATTTTTAAGTGTGTTTTAAGACAGTTTTCAGTTTAGTAATTATGATTTCATTTACTGAGGGAAAAAAGCCGTCCAAAACTGCCTGGCCCTATGTGAAAAAGTAACTGCCCCCTAAATCTTATAACCGGTTGTTCAACCTTTTGCAGCAACCACAGCAAATAAGCGTGAAAGGGCTGTTTAAGGTCATGCCAATGCATCTCAATCAGATTTAAGCCTGGACTTTCACTTGGCCACTCCAAAACTGTAATTTGGTTTTTCTTGAGCCATTCAGAGGTGGACTTGCTGGTGTGATTGAGATCATGTCCTGCTGCATAACCCAAAGGGTCACAAACTGACGGCAGGACGTTCTACTTCAGGACTTTCTGATAGAGTACAGAATTCATGGGTCCATGGTTGGTTTATCGCCAGATGTAATGGGACACACACCTTCCTGAAAGTTCAAATGTGAGACAAGCATTTGTATTCTCTTTAGTTAGCAAGCTTTTGTCTTGGAACTCTCCAATGGATGCTGTTTTTGTCCGGTCTCTTTTTTATTGTTGAATCATGAACACTGGCATTAATTGAGGTGAGTGAGGCCTGCAGTTCTTCAAGGGAAGGTTCATCACTGTTCCAGTTTTTCCATTTGTGTATAATGGCTCTGACCGTGGTTCACTGGAGTCCCAAAGCCTCAGAAATGGCTTCATAACCCTTCCCAGACTGATACATCTCATCTGTTCTTGAATTTCTTTAGATCATGGCATGATGTGTTTCTCTTGAAGTATGCTTCACTTTGTCAGACAGGTTCTATTTAAGTGATTTCTTGATTCAACAGGTCTGACAGTAATCAGGTCTGGGTGTTGCTAGGGAAATTAATCTAAGCTTTCTAAAATAATGTGATTAATCTCAGTTCTTTCATGATTCAACAGGAAGGGGCAATTCATTTTTCATGTAGGGCCAGGTAGATTCGGACAGCTTTTTTTCCCTTTTTGAAATCATGATTTAAAAACTGGATTTTGTATTTACTTGTATTTTCTTTGTGTAAAATTAAAATTAGTATAGAAATGTATATAGAATACATTAGTATATAGAAATGTATATATTTTTATATTATAGAACTTGGATGAGAAGCAAATTTAGGAGTGATGAATTACAGTAATAGCTCTGAAACCTTCTAATAATAATTTATGTTTAATGCTTAAAATATTTATAATATATTATAATATAGAACATAATAGAATAGAATAGAATAGAATATAAATTATTATTATTACTGAAAATGAAACCTGATAATAATTATTCTGATGATAATTAGTCATTTTTAATACTGTATATTTTCCTGTTTTCTCTGTACATTTCCACTTTAACTGTACCTCTCAGTCCATGTTCTGTTTGTTAAACATCATCCTGTAATTATGAGCACATAATGAATTCCAGTGTCCTTGTTGGAAAGAAACACTTTCACTCCTGAACAGCAGAGGTTATTGCAAACTGTTCTCTGACGCTGGAAAACAGTCATAAATTAGCTTCAGCCAGCAGGACTTTCCATGTCAAGTGTGTGAGTGTGTTGTGGGTTTTATGGGCTGTTTTTGCTAATCCAGTGTGTGCTAACGCTCCACCGGAGGCCCGTTAGCACACCTGAAGCTGCCATCTAATCACCACTCCTCTCTGTTCGCCTTTTATTGCCAATTGAGCTGCGGCTCGACTGCGATTGTGAAATTTTAATGCAAGTGCTTTTTTACTGCGTCTTTTCCAAGACTTAATGGAAATACTTGGTTATCATATTGAACATTTATGATCGCTGTTTTCTTGTTTTATGGATTGCTGGATGGTTGATTAATTATCATGGAACAATTTCCTCAGACAAAATATTGATGGTCATAAATACTGAATGATTAACATATTCATATGCCATGGTGGTACCATTGCACATAGCCAAAAAATATTAATTAATATAACATAGTACATTATTTAAAAAATGTATTGATTATAGACAAATCAGACTTTAAATGATTGCCATGTTCCTCTACCATATTATTGCAATAGTACATGTTTTTATACTATATAAAAGGATTTATAAGTACCATGTTGCTGAAAGATTACCGTATGAATGTACCATACTGTTACTATGTCCAAATTTTTTAAAAATCTTTTTAATTGTTATTATTTTTAGACTCTAAATAAATGTCAATTATCAGCATGTTTTTATACCATACTATTACCTTAGTACATGTCCAATACATGGCAATTCTATAGTATTTTAATTAAACTATATAAAACTATATAAAAGTGATAAGTACCATGGTACTCAAAAATCACCATAATCATGCACCACAGTGATACGTTGTCCAAAAACATGGTAATACTATGGTCATTATAATTCATTATTTAAAATTAAAACTATGGTCATTATAATTCATTTTTTATAATTATAATTTATAATCCAAAACCCAATCACTTCCAAAAACATATGGTCAGAATAATTCTTACTATGGTACTTAACAAATACCATCTGATACACCATAGTATTAATTTTCAAAAACATGGTACCATGTTTAAAAAATATATGGCATTATTTTGAAGTGGATAATATATTAATTATGCATTTTTATACAAAAACAATGATAAATACCATAGTACTAAATGATTACCCTATTAATATACCATGGTGTATTCATCCAAAAACTTAGCATTTGCTCTTTAACAGAAGCATTAAACTCCCAATAACTGAGCATAGAGCTGTACCATGTTGACCTCCCATCATGCCTTTTTAAGACGACCCGGAGAGCGAGAGGGAGGAGCGTACGAGTCGACAAATGACTGAACAACAAGAGAAAGTCCAGAGGAGATTAAGAACACAAGGCTCTCTGAGGTTCCTCTGTGCTTCACTTGATCAACAAAGAGAGAGGAATTGAACTGGCCCTCTTCATGAATGGATTTTCCACTGGCATGACGTGTGGGGAATTGCAAGCTGGGGATACATGAAGAGGAGGCCATTGAGATGCACCGCCAGTCGCTGGCACTCGCTCCATGTGACATCAGGGGCGGTGCGGTTCAATTACGTTAAATTAATTTACCAGGCGCTTCTGAATAACAATATGGCCTGCATTAATGAAGGGTACGTGTGAATGGATGGGGTGACAAACGCTTGGTCCTGAAATCAACAGAGAATGGATCGTGCTAAAAGGGAGAGTTCAGCCAAAAATTACTAGTCTGTCCTCATTTACTCAAATCAGTATGACTTGTGCAGAGTGGAAAAACTGCGAATGACCCGACCACTTCTGTCAATATAATAAAACAGCTTCAAAATGACAAAAAAAAAGCACCACATTAACAGTCCATTTTACTTGTGCATTGTATGCAATTCCTTCTGAAATGTTATGATAGATGTATGTACTGATGAACAGACTGAAATGTAGGCTGCATTCACTCAACTATGACATAAACATTATTGTGAGTGAACAAAATGTAAAAAAGCACCACATCAGTAATTCATAAAACTTGTGCACTGTATTCAACGTTTTCTAAAGTCGTACATTTGTGAGATGAACAGATTTAAAATTAAGTCAAGATGTATTTACATCCACTTTAATTTTCTTTAAATTACTGTTGTTATTGTAATGGTTGTTAATGTCACATTTATGTCTCAAAAATACATTAAAAACATTCAAAGGCATTAAAAGCAAAATGTTGAACAGACTGGAATTTGAGTAATGGTATAGTTTTTCCCATTCAAATGACACAGAAATGATTGTCAATAATGGTAATGTGTTGTTTTTCCTTCTTCTCCAAAATACTTCAAAAGCACTACATCAGTAATCCATATGACTTGTCAACTGTACTGAGTGTTTTATTTGATTTGTGTGATGAATGGACCGGAATGTAAGATATTTAAGTTATCCATTCAAATGAGACACAAAAATTACTGCTTAGGATGGTAATGTACCATTCGGGTCTCCATAATACATAAAAAGCACAATATCAATAGTTCAGTTGACATACATTCAGTACATGTCACAATGCACAGACTGACATTTAGGCTGCATCCACTCAAATATGACACAAAATTATTGCCAAATATGAAAATGAGTATTTTTTTGCCACTAAAAGCATTATGCCAGTGATTCATACACTACAAATGATGATCATTCATATACTACAAATGATGTTTTAATGACACAATGTATTCAAAACACATTAAAAGCAACATATCAACAGTCCATATGATTTACACTGCCTTTTTCAAGTCATAGAATAGATCTGTCTGATAAACAGACCAACATTTAACTAATAGTTGTATCCACTAAAATATGACACAAAAATATGTTACAAAAATATTTTTCATCCAGAATACATAACAAAGCACCATATCAGTTGTCAATATAACTTGTGCACTGTATTTAATGTCTGTAAAAACTGTTGAGAATGATGTTCATTTTTTTTTAAAAATCACTGCAAATTTGCAGTGATTTGGTCAAAACTCATCTGCAAATTTGGTCCATACAACTCGCGCGCAGTTGCATATGAAACTGTATGTAAAGGAAATAATGTGAAATATTTAAGTAATGCAGAACATTGAATAAATAATCACATTCGTCCAGTTAATTGAAGAGATATTCATCTTTTATTTATTGCAATTGAAATCTCACTAATAATCCTGGAATGTGTCGCTAAAGCAAGTTGAGATTAGATTAATTAAAATAGCAAATGCAGCTTCACAAGTTTTTATCATTACTGATATGAAACTTTATTAAGGTTGTGCATTTGAATGTGTGTGAAAAGCAGATGGGAAATAACGAACGCAGCATTTATATCTGTTTATCACACAAAGCTTTAGTATCCAAAAGAATTAATAAAAAAATAATGCAAATGAAACATTTCAAAAATGTTTCGGGTGAAATCTGGGCTTTCAAGACTTCATGCATGACACTCAACATTACGCAGAGGAAACACACAAGCTGTGGTTGTTTATTCAAATTCGACAGAAGGTGCAATAAAATATCCTTAATTATATGACTGAGCTGGAAGGATGTAGGTTTAGAAAAGCCCGTTTCGTGGGTCCTCCCTTGAAAACGTCTTCTCCGAGGTGGTTAGGAAATGCCCACATTTATGCCCATTGTGGTTATTCTGCTCATAAAATTATCTGCTGAATCTGCAAAACAGCATGACGCAGCAGCAGGACATGCCGCGGAGGAAGAAAAAAACAGCCGCTGACTGCACTGGTGTTTTATTCACCCTACTCAGCCGCACGGTAATTGTGGCTTTGGGGGAATAAAATATAGAGTGGCTATCTGAATGCACGCCTCCATTAAACTGTAACTTAAACCATCTGATGGAATGTCTTTGTGTTTTAAAGCTATTCAAACCCTTTACTGGCAGAGTTGGTTGGACGCTGTTTCAGCCAGCGCTCAGCTAACAGACTTTGGGTTTGCTTTTTTACAAGTGCTTCTTTCTTTCCAGCCACATCCTTTGTATTTTACACGGATTTAGCCCGGGAGGCCACAGCCCGGCAACCGTAAAATGTCAACAGAGACCGTTTAAGATAGAGGCGAACGTCAACAGAGCCATAAAATAACAGATTGACAAACGGAGGTTACGCAGCCACAAAAGAAAAATCTAGGACGTTACTTGTCAAAATCGTTGATGGCTAACAATCTGAAATATTTCGATAAGTGTCTAAGAAATTAATACTTTTATTAAATAAGGACACATTAAACTGATTAAAAGCAATAAAGACATTAACTATGTAGTGTAAATACACAAAACATTATATATATATATATATATATATATATATATATATGCTTCATGCAATTGGAAATGTATGTAAGTTTCTTTGGTAAGGCAACTTCTTGGAAGAGGCTGAGTTTTAGAAAGTCTAGTTTATATAATCATACTAAAACTAAAATCATGCTAAGCCTCTTTTCCACTATATATTTTAAAAAATAAATTATATAAATAAGAAAGAAAATTAAGCAAAAAAAAAAAAAAAAAAACTACGCAGTAGCCTGAAAGAAAATCCTCTACTTCAATATTAACATCTTCAGACTGTAATATCACTAGTGCTGTGCTAAAAACTGCCCCGAGTGTTGAGAAGTCAGGTAGGGTTTTTCTATTTATGACGTTCTGAATTTATTCAGGGCAAAGAATCTTAGCTCTCTGGCTGACCCAGGTTATAAAATGTCTTCATTTATTTTGCAGGATAATTACGCTTAGCATTAACAGACAAAAGTGTGCCACTGGCAGCCTATGAGAGAACAGGGATCCAGTTGTTTGGGTTGAGCGCTTCTTGCCAAGTCCGACATAAAATCCTTCTGCCATATAATTAAAAAGTGGCTGCAAGAATGCATATTCCCATTTTTACACTTACAAGTCCCCCAGCAGGCATATATACAGTATATACTCCCGATTTACATGACGCTGATGGTGAAGCACGAGAATGACCTGCAGATGTGTTTTCCCAAACCTCTTCATTTATTTCCATTTCTCCTCTGGCTGCTGTTAAAAGCCTCCTACATACACTGAAGATGGAGAGCATTATGGAAATGGCACTTATAATAGCCAATGAAGGCGTATCTATTTGGTTTCCAAATAACTATCGGTTGCTAAATGAAATTCAGTTTATTTCTGCTGGAACTTTGTGACCGTATTCATCGCTTGATGCAAACCCAATGGCCATTTTTCTTCCTGTCGTCTTTCTAGACATTGGGATGCAAATTAGGAGCAATCAGAGCTTGGAAAACATACTAAATCACAGGTGATGATTCATAATGGGAGAAGACAGTTTTCAGTTCATGCATCAGTCGGCATGAGCATGTCAAGAACCTGATTTGTAACCAGAAAAGCAACTGACTTGCATGACATCCTACAAATCACCTGCAACCATGGGTTTATCATGTAACCTGCGTCATCGGCTTGACATCCTGCTCTGTCTGTACACATACGCCGGAGATATCTGGAAGTCAAGTAATTAGTCAGACGAGCCTTCAAGCTAGATGAGGAACAGTCCGGTTTGACGCCTACACATAATAAAGTAGGCCTGCATTGAGAAAACACCTCCGAAACATCCTCCACAATGTGGATTACCATGAATTCAACTACAGATTGTGTTTTATCAACTGAAAACAGTCTAGCATGGTTTCTACTTCTCGAAACTGAACTTGCACTTCAAAAACACTTCTTAGAAGATTTTACTGGTGAATTTTTAAGGAGTTTCTCCTAGGAGTATCTTTAAAGAGAAACAAATCACATATAGTATAGAGCTATGAAATTAAGTACACTTGTCAGATAATTTGGTATTGGATCAACTGATGAGAAATGTTTGATTGCACATTGAGATCTCTTAACTTTTGATTGCAAAAAGAAGTCATTACTCCATTTACTACCTGATCTCATGATGAAACCGTACATGTGGGAACTTTTTCGCATTACACGAAAAATGTACCAATAAGTATATATCACTGCAGTTAAAACAGGGAGCACTTGTAATCAGTTATGGCTACAGCGCCATATGTTTCGCTTTCCCAACTAAACAAGCTTGCTCGGTAACTTGCAAAACTGGTGACATTGGGATGCAAAATCTTTGGGTATGAATCCCGTTAAAAACATGACTTGTGCTGAAAGATGAGAGATCGATAAACAAGTTAGAACAGCATGTTTGCATTTGCATTTTTTATGTAACGTTCACTTTTGTTCATACTATCGTGTAGGTTTAGGAGTAGTGCAGATGGTACGTTATTTTAAAATGTCATATAGCTCTAGACTTGTAGCACAATTGGTGCCACTCAAATGACATTTCAAGTCAGAACTGCTTTAACACGTAAAAAACCAACATCACATAAAATGTTCCAAGTGTACATTCATCTGTTCCAGGGGGGTTGGGGGAAATAACACTCTTTTATCGCCATTTGTTGGACATTTCACACTGAATATGTGACGAAACGCACATGACACTTCGTATTTTGCCTATTGTGAAAAAGTTCCCACAAGTAAGTTTTTGTCATGGGGTCAGGTTGTCCATTTAATATCATCGCAGAGTGATTTGAATGTGCAATTCCAGAAAAAATATAATTATACATTTGAATTGAATTAAGCATATTCAACTAGATTCTATTCAACTAAAATTATATTAAAAGATTTAAATATATTTAAAAATATATTAAATTAAATACATATTTCTTTAAAAATCATAATTTCTCCATTAATGTAATTGCAGTGGGATTAGTGTGCACATTTTCAGGATTTAAAAAATGATTATATTTAATTAGGCTAAAATTTTACGAAACTAAAATTGTATTTCAAATTTCAAATGTTTATTGAGAAAAAATAATAATAAATACTCCCCCGTCATATAGAACATTATAGAACAATCCAGTCTGATTTCAGTTTAGGGAAGATTATAATAACAGTAGCAATGTTTCATTCCAAGTTATACATGAAGGTTAATCATTTTGGAAATTTTATTCATATCTTGGTGTTTCAATCCAGCATTTTTAATGCGATATCCCAATATTTGCATTAAAATACATGGCTAGAAGCCTGAAAACTGATGTCTGTGACGTGAACGATGTAAGACATAAATCTATCAGTTCTTAAAGCGTAGGACAGCTTAATGGTTATCTACATGTACTTTAACACACCTCCAGCTCAACTTCGTGATGCTATTTCGTGTCTTCCAGCATAAAGAAGAGACTCGTTACTTTAAATGGCTTGTTCTCGTGTTATCATTCACTCGGCTCCCAAGAGGACGTCTATAAGTCTCAGGGCTAAGTGCTTCCATTAAAACTTCAATGAGCTATGAAACCTATGTAAATTCATTTCCTTAATCATACTTATGATACTTGGGTCACGTACGGCAAACTGCTTTTAGTTGCAAAAGTGCTCCCTTAACAACTTCCCTATTCACAGCCAGGAAGATCCTTCCAGGTCTCTGATCCAAATCATTTCAGACATTTAAAGCTTTAAAGATCAAGAGGGCTGCTCTACACAGGCAGCTTTTTATATGTATAACATTTCATAATTTGATTGTAAGGCCCTTTTTGTTTACTTTTGCTTGCTAAATCCACAAGAAAACAGTTGCTTTAGCAGCTTATGTAACCAATCATAAACTTTGAGCATAAAGAAATAATACAACAGCACACTGCTAAAACGTCTTACTGGTAAAAACATCCACTATACTGATAGAGAAGCACCTCATTATTTTACGAAGGACAGACTTTGGCTATAATAAAATAAATAAAATAAATAAATAAATAAATACAACACACAACAAAAAAACCCTGCGTTTCCATAACTTGTTAAATTGTCTGGCCAATGGTCATTAAACTGCCGCAAAAATATTCTATACTATAAACAATATTGTCTAAAGCAAAGCACTAAAAACTAAAATCATCATTTGATTTCAATATTAGATTTTATGATTTCATGTATAATAAAATAAAATAAATGCATCCAATGATTTTTCTGTTAACCACTTGAAATGCATCATTCAAAGTCCTTAAGAAAAACAATTGCTTTAGCAGCTGATGTAAGAAATCATAAATAAAAACCATAGAAAAACAACACAATAACATATCTCTGAAACGTCCTACTGTTAGAAAACAGTCACTACACTGATAGAGAAGCATCTCATCATTTCTTTATGAAGGACGTCCAGACTGTTCTTGCCTAAACCCTGTGCTTCAGCCTCCTATACACGTCTGCTCCCCGAGGTTAGCAGCAGTGGCTCTTTTTACGACTCAAGTCATGTACACAGTGATGGAAATAAATTGGGTGTAGAGCAGAGACCCATGAGTGCGGTTGCCAGACGCGCACAGGAAGAATCAATGTAGCTGCAGTGCTGCATTTGGACGAGAGCGCAGACAGTGCATCTTTACATTAGAGTCAGACTGCCGCTGTGTGTTTACCTGCTGCTGTCTGACCGCGAGCACTCATTTGCACTGATATTTTGTCATCAGCGCTGTTGATTTCTGTAGCTGGTGCGATGCTTGGATCACAAACTGATTCATTAAAGGTCCCCTCCTTCGTGATTCCATGTTTTAAACTTTAGTTAGTGTGTAATGTTGTTGTTAGAGTATAAATAATATCTGTAAAATTATAAAGCTCAAAGTTCAATGCCTAGCGAGATATTTGATTTAACAGAGTTCGCCTACAAAAAACGACCCGTTTGGACTACATCCCTCTAGTTCCTGCAGTAATGACGTCACTATAACAGTGTTTTGACTAACCTCCACCCACATGAATTCACAAAAAGGGGGCGTGGTCTTGTTGTTCTTCGACGGAGAAGAAGGAAGAGCTGTGTTTGTGTTTGTCTCTGTGTCGTTGAAACGCTGTTATTTTCACCTCGGAGTCCAGTCATCTTTGTTTGGTCTTCCCAGGGACACTGTACTTGGAGATTAATGGTTACAATTTATGTTTAACTCGGTTCCTGAAAATTATAATCCACATGTAAAACTATGTGCAGCACATTTTTCTGAGGACAGCTTCCTCAAACTCAATCAGTTTAATGCCGGATTCGCAAAAAGATTTTTCTTGAAAGATGGAGCAGTTCCCTCTTTGTCTGGAGAAGGCGTTGTTTATGGACCACAACCGGTAAGTGTATTTTATTATTTAAGTTGGTGCAGTTTTACAGTTTCTGTAACTTATTAAACAAAGGGCAACACTGTTTAGCTTTGTTAACTAGATGATAGGGCTGTGCAAAAAAAACGAATGCGCATCTCGTCAGTAAAAACGCTCCTGTGACTATAAATACATCTCCAGCACATGTTCCTGCCCACTTGCTTCTCAAAACTACTTCAAAACTAGTCCAGTGGCATTTCCAGGAGGGCAGTGCGTGCTCAGCTGGTGTCAAATCACAACACAGGAACCGCTGGCCCAATCAGAACTCGTTACGTATTTCTGAAGGAGGGACTTTATAGAACAAGGACGACATCAGACCGTTTTTATGACAGTGAAAACAGCGGTATACAGAATTTTGTGTGTGTTTTTATACGCGAAACATGAACACGCTATATTGCAAACTGTAAACACAATCAAAGCTTCAAAAAAGCACGTAAAACGGGACCTTTAAAGCACAAACACAAGTAAACAGGGCAATGAGCAAGGTAGCAAATGTTGGGTGGTCAGCTGTCAAAACTCGCCAGATCTTTGACTGCAAATATGTTTTTTTAAAGATGCATTCTACTGCTACAGCTAATCTGTTTGCAGTAGTACAAAGAAAAGATCTATTTTGTTTGAATAAAAATGGTCAAGTCCCATTTTGCCTCTCTCTTTTTCTAAATGAGTCTGGAATTCACTTTTAGAATCGATTCCAAAACACTGCATCAAAGTCAAGAAATCTTGAATCGAAAACCAAAGAAAATGAATGAAAAACTGAGGCGATTATACACTTTGTACTGGTTCCACCAATAAGCGTTTAATTTCTATTCATCCATCTCTCACTGTAACACTCCAGCAGTCTGTTCAGAGTGTTTTGTTGGTCTCGGTAACTGTACGCTGTTGAATTAGCTGCGTTGGCAGCCGCAGTAATTTGCTGCCACTCCACATCCTCTGTGTTATGAGTAACACTACCGGAAAACAGCACAAAGATTCACTTCCAAGCCTTTACTTCTGTGAGGACAATTTCAACTACCTGATATATGAGGCTATTTGTCAGTTAGCAAACCCATTTTTTTTTCTCCAAGCAAGCAACTGATCGGACGTTTACTACAGGACAGTCCCTACAGAGCAACCTGAGCTTAAGTGCTTTGTTACAAGCTATTTATACCAGACACACACACACACACACACCGTATATTGCCGTTCAAAAGTTTGTGGTTGGTAAGATTGTATTCTTTTTTTTTTAAGATGTTAAGTCTCATTTGCTGACCAAGTTGCATTTATTTGATTAAAAATACAGAAAAAAAACAGGAATAATTTGACATATTATTACAATTTAAAATATCTGATTTCTATTTGAATACATGTTAAGATGTATTTGATTCCTGTAATCAAAGCTGAATTTTCAGCATCATTACTCCAGTCTTCAGTGTCACATGATCTTCAGAAATCATTCTGATATATATATATATATATATATATATATATATATATATATATATATATATATATATATATATATATATATATAATTTTTTATTATTATTATTATCATTATTATTTAATAAAACAATAATAAAAACAAAACAAAAAATCTTACTGACCTTAAAATTTTGAACAGAAATACTTTCATGAATGGAAGTAACTAAATACACATCCTAGGTAAATTCAGGCCAAAATACATATTCTGTCATCATTTACTCACCCTCATACTAGTTTATCCCTCTCAGGCTCAAATTAAGTTTTAGTAACAAGTTTTTAGTACTCCAGATACATAAAATTCATTCATTTAGCTGATGCTTTTATTCAAAGCGACTTACAATTGCTATATATATATCAGAGGTTGCACGCCTCTGGAGAAGCTAGGGGTTAAGTGTCTTGCTCCACTGCGCCAACACCACCCTAAATGGTGACAGACATTTTTAAGTAAATTATCCCTTTAATGGGAGTAAGGAACCAAACAGCTACCTTAAGACTCGCCAGCACAGAAACAAGAGAAAGTACACCAGCAGATGAAGGAGAGGAGGGAGAGATGGAGAGATGGCTGGAAGCCACAAGACAAATGACGGAGGTAAAGTGAGAGGAGGGTTGGATGGCTTACGCTGTGTTGCATCGTCCTCCAGACATTCCTCTGGGATGCGGAAGCAAAAAAACAGAGGAAAAAAGGGATTTCATTGAACGTGTGGATGAGAAAGAGAGAAACCATACCACGGGCAAACACATGATAAATATGCATTAGACAGAAAAGCAATATGCACGATTACATTTGATGAATGGCATTGCAGGGATATTCCATCCCATTCCCCTCGGTCTAAAAAACCAAGTGCATCCCCTTCACATACAAACACTTCTCTCTATCTCAACATTTATTTAACTGTCACGTCTCTGCATTAAATTCCAGGGGTTAACTTTAAACTCATCCAATGCACAGCTGAGTGAAAAGAAAAAAAAACATTCGCCCATATTGGATAGAAAGTCATTTTTCATGAATTCTCCCAGTTAGCTGGGGGCTAAAATAAGATTATGCGCAAATGCAATCTTGTTCTACTTTTAAGTCAAATTCATATTCTCATCTATTCTTGTTAAGTATTATGAGTCAGAACACTTCATTCCAGTAGAGGAACTCTTAGACACTACTTCATTATACAGTACGTCTAAACCAAAGAAAGACAAAATGAAAAAAAAAAAACATAATAAATTAATACACTGGCAGAAAAAAAGAATGCATACATGATTCATGGAATGTTTTAGTTGGATGTTTATCTAACTTGCTTATTTATTTATAATTTGTTTATAACTTGTTTCAAAATCATTCAGTGAACACTCAAAAATAACATTCCAATAATGTGTGCAAAATGACAAAATGTAACATTCTCTTAATGTTCATATAATCCAAAAATGATAACAATGATAAAATAAACATTTGCAATGCATATTTTAACTGATATTCAATTTTTGTATTTTCCTGTTAACTGTTATCAGTCAGAACACTCTTATTCCCGTAGAAGCACTCTACTACACTTAGAATATATTCAAAAATGAAATAAAATAAAAAAATATATAAAAAATATATAAAAAAATAAATAAAAAATAAATGTAAAAAAATTAAATTAAATTAAATTAAATTAAATTTGTGTAATGTTCAACAGTTCAGTAGCACTTTACTTAAAACCTTTGGGTATAATGTATTATAAAGATATTTATAATGTATGTTGCAGTGCATATACTTTAATTTGAAGGTTTTGTTGTCATGCATTATACTTTCTAAAGCTGTAATAATTCATATATAAGTATTATAATGTATTATAACTGTGGTTGCAGTTATTCAGATCATACAATGCATTATAAGGTTCATTATGAGGTTGAATTAATGCACTATATCTCCTATAAAATATCCATTTTGTTTGCAAAATGATAAAATGGAATGTTCCCTCAAAGTTCAAATAAATAAATAAATAAATAGATGTTTTACAACATTTATATTGTTCTTCTTTTAGGTCAAATTCATATTTTCATCTATTATTAAGTATTATGAGTAACTCGAGTTAAATGATAAAATGGAGTACTCCCTAAATGTTCATATAAGCCAAAACAAAACAAAAAAAAAGATTTTTTTTCCACTGGGAGGTCAAATTAATATTTCCCTGTTTTCTTGTTATTAGAACACTAGAAACTACCCAGAAACTACTTCATTACAAGTGAAAAAAAAAGAAGAAAATAACCATTAAAATAATAATAATAATAATCATGAAAACCTTCACCCAACCTCATTAAGCTGGACTTTAGAGCTATCTCTACTTAATTTAACTCTAAAGAAAGAATTGTGTGTCCAGTACCACCAAAGCTTTCCCCAGCGCTGCATTCTCTCAGGTCTGACCTGCAAAGGTCACCATCGCCCACTCACGGCTTCCCACGCTGCCACCCACTCACCAGTCTGTCCAGGCTGGTGCCAGCTGCCGAGGTCGGCCTCTCTTCTGGACTGTAGGGTTTAAAGCGACTGTTGAACACATCCGAGATCCCGCGGGCAGAACGGCCCACTCCAGCTGCTTTGGGATGACCACATCCCTGAAACACCTATAATTACCAAAGAGGGAATGCATCAGTCCGTGCGGTTTGGGTATAAAAACAACTGTTGTGAAAGAGGTGAAAATTAAGAATAGAGAGTAATGACAAGGAGATATTTTGAAATTAATTGTAGCATTTCACTGTAGCTGAATTCATGAAGTGATGAAGTGTCAAGCGCAAGTTAAGCTTTGGATAAAAGCATGTGCTGAATGCATCAATGTTTATGCTGATTTGCTCAGTGTTCTCATTTTGAGCTATGCATTTTATACACTATATCCTGATCTGACAGGATCCCTGAAGCATGAAACTTACTCTATGCAAGTATGTAAATACCTACAATTTTAACTATTTTTAACAAGCTTTGTGCATAGCTGAAATTTTTAATCTTTTTTTTTTTTTTTTTTGGAAAATTTTGAATATAACCATATATATTGAATTATATTTTATATTTTCTGTTTTCATTTTAGTTATTTTTTATTTTATTGTATTTGTCATTTCTTTAATTATTACATTTTTTTGTCATGTTTTTAGATACAGAAACAGAAATGACAAGATTTAAAAAAAAAATTGAAAACGAAAAAAAAAAAAAAAAATTAATCAGATATAAAAAAATTCATAGAAGCCAATGTTGTGTATATTTAGCTCAATTCAACTCAACTTGCTTTTATTTATTTATTTTTACAGATTTTTATTTCATATCATTTTAAATTCTCTTCTTATCCGATAATCAAATTGTAATCAAATTGTTAATACAGCTACATTTAGATAAAATACCATTTTGAGTTAAGTGCCTAAATTCATGCATATCAACATTTGATTATATATATATATATATATATATATATATATATATATATATATATATATATATATATATATATATTTTTTTTTTTACAAAAATGCAATAAACAGTGAAAGACAAATCGCTATTCCAAGGATACTGGCACTCAAGAATTTCAGCTGGTCAAATCAAAGGCAAACATGTTAAAATGTGTGTCACGAGAGCAATAATGCATGCTTTGCATTGACACGCTGCAGTGAATTGTGGGTGAGCTGACAGTGATGGAAGATTTTAATGGCAGGGCTGGCTCTTATGGCAGGATGTTGTCTGCACTCTGATGTGGGACGATCTGTCACTATGATTACCATTCAGAGCTCGGGCTGACATGAACACACTGATTTCCATGCTCTCTGTGCATTTTCAATCAGGTCCTGCTTTCCAGAAGCTTTTAATGTAAAAGCAGAGCTCGACACTTGAAACACACCACACAGAGCGCATTCTTTCCGACTTTTCTTTCTTTCATTCTTCACATTAGAATCTGAGGATCAAGCCACATTTTATTTTTTGTCCTGGCCTTCCATCAGGGAGACACGGCTAATTTCCCTGAATATGAAAGATCGTGCTGAAAGCTTCACTACCTACCGTGTGGCTTTACAACATGTTTAATGAGCAACATGCTTATTTCATCAACATCTATCTATCTATCTATCTATCTATCTATTAAAATAATAATCAAAATGAACATTATACATACATGCAGTACCTCACAGTAAATATCAAGTTTCTAAGATCCAATAAAAATGTCAATTTCTAAGAATAGAAAGAGATTCATTCTTGTCTTGCTAACCCTTCTTTGTCATTGACCCGAATAACAAACATCTCAAGACTGCAGATAACAACAGTAAAGTCATGTTCCTCACTAGCGCTCATCTGAAGAACTCAACATAAGAAAGGATTTTGACTTCCTTCTGGTAAGGAAAAACACGTGGATCTGCTCCAGCCTGAGGAGCTTCAGATATCTGTGTGTGTGTGTGTGTGAGCAGACGTACCTTGGATGACACTTGCATGCTGTTGTCCTGCATGGCCATGATGGCCTCGGAGATCTTTACATCTATCGGCTCCATGACAGCCTCGATGTTGAAGGGCCCTTGCAGTCTATCAGCCACCAGCAGCATGGCATCTGTCACAACATGAGACGACAAACACGGTCATGTACAGGACCCACGACAGACACACACACACACACACACACACACAGATGCAATGAGCCTCTCGTTCATCTACATCCACAGAAAAAAACATACTATCCTCAAGTTAACTTAAAAAAAAAAGTCTCTTATGCAAGCAAACAAATGTGTTATCACTTATTATATTAGTATATTTCTTAAATATTGAGGGGAAAAAACACATTTTTTAACACTGTATACACACACATACATATATTATCTACATATATTATATACATACATACATATATTTATATATATATATATATATATAGAGAGAGAGAGAGAGAGAGAGAGAGATGACTTTAGCACTCTCTTTATTTACAAACGATTTTAGATAAACATTATTTATATATTTGAAATAACATGCACTGATTGTCCATAATAATTGATCTAAATAAGTAAACATTCATTTCAATTTCATGCTGACTTTAACAAAGTCTACTATAAAATAAAGATTTCTTAAAAAAGTGGGGGGAAAGTAAATTTTATGAAAACAAGTCGGAGCACAACACAATATGCAATATGAGGGAAAACACTAAGAGTACACACACAAAATGCAAGGTTTCAACCTTCAGCAGCTGAGAGAATTCAAGACAGTTTAATTACAGCACACGAGCAGCTTCTTTGGCATTTTCCAGAGTGATTTTGAGGCAAATGTACACATTACTGCCCAGCCAGTGTTACTTACTCTAACAAACTGTCTTTCACAGCCAGAAACACATAATGACTCTCCATTTGTTTAGCTGCGAGGGACATTATAGAGAAACGATACGTCTCGAGACTTCAAAATATGAGCGCCAGGGAAAAACCTCAAGGGTAAAATCAATTCGCTGACACTAATTGAATCAATACATTACATGTTTTTATGCCCGTGTGACAGTCGTATATACCACTCTGAGGGAAACCAGGAAGTTTAATGTTCATCGAGGACCTGTTGAGTCTCGTGTTTACCACCAGTCCATCTGTTGGACACTTGTGCATAATAAAGCTTTTTCATTTGCATAATTTGATTTGCTTGATTGCATTAAATACATTATTTAAAGGCAACATGAAATCAAAAATGTACAATATTTACTATTTACTAATCAGCTACCATTTACTTGAAAATGCTTTATTGTATATATATATATATATATATATATATATATATATATATATATATATATATATATATATATATATATATATATATATACACATCAAAACCATTTTTTGAAGGTACTACAGGGATATTACTAAACTGCTGGTGCATTGCCTGATTTATTTGATCACATTATTAATGTAATGATGTAAAACATCTGGCTTTAAATGCAATCAAAATTAAGAAATTAAACAAATAAACAAAATTAAGCAACATCACAAGTTTTTTTTTTTTTTTTGCACAAATCTGAGCACAATTGCAAAACGTGATATTAATTTTATACACTATATTTTATGTTATATTTATTTTCTTTTGTCGGCAATGAAACATGCTCCAAACAAAGCTCAGCAATCCATAGCAACTCTTGCTTTTCTGACCGACACACAGCAGTGATTCATAACTGAATGAATCAGACGCTTTGATTCTGTTACACACAAGTGTACGTCGCCACCTAACCAACCGGTGGTTTTTGTTTGACATTCATATTCTATTTATTTTTCCATATTCTATATCATATTCCTATATCCAAAATTATATGCATTTAATTGTAATTGTACCAATTCAGCTTCTGTGCCACCTCTGATGAGTTCTGTGGTTACTGATTTCATTTGATTGGTAACAACTCTAAACATTGTCTTATTATTCTATATGCATGAATGCATTAAATGAGTAGCTTTCAGATTAATTTAACTAGTATGGTCTTAACTACAACACTAATACATACATATAATATACATACAATATGACTCTTCATAGTACCATGGTAAACCTATATGTCCTATAACATAGAAGTACTGCAGTACCCAAAACATTCTGTATCCAAGATTCAGTATTGGAACTACATTATCCAAAATATCATGGTAAAAACATTGTAAGTGATATGGTACTACGGTAACACAACAGTATTATTTGAAGTACTTTTACAAGAAAGTGTCAAAAAGTTCAATGGTACCATATTTCAAAATACCACGGTATTACTATCATTATCACAGTACATATTTGTAAGGTTCCAGTTCAATACTCTCTTATTAAATCCTCTCAAAAAAAAAAAAAAAAAAAAAAAAAATCATATGAAGGTGTGTTATTAAAAAAAACTACTAGATTCATCTTTACTGATGATAGCTCAATCATCCATCACACAAGAAAAATGACAAAAAAGTTTCAATGGAGGAAAAATAAGACTTTGCAAGTGTTATTAAGTCACTTTTTAAGGTCATGCTGGCTTGTGGCATTTGCAAACAAGTTTTCACTGTTTCGTGAAGTCTTTGAGTCATAAACGAATGTCATTTATACATAACGCACTCTCAATTCAGTCCAGTGTAAAAATAGTATTAAAGCAGATAAAACACTAATTAACTGTAGCTAGGAAACCAGCTTTAAAAACAGAATTGCTTGAACAGTAAAGATGAGGTGAACTGAGGATGAAAATAAGACAAACAAATTCAACATCTGAACCGACCGGTTCTCCATTAAAGCTCTAATTTAACAGAAGCATCTAAAGGCAGCAAGCGACTGATCCGTGGATCCAATTTCACAAGTTTTTATGCATCTATTTATTTTATGCAACATGATGCAATTATACCAAAAAGTATCAGAGAGATGCTGAATATACTTCAGTGATGATGATAGGATCTGACTGTAATGCCTGCAGTGAAACAGATAAAGCAGGCACAGGCCGTAATATTGTGCTTCCAGACAGATCGTCTTTGAGAAGTAGTGCATTACTTTATGGATGATGGAACAATACTACATCAAACCACCTGATTGACCTCAATGCAGCAGAAAATGCAAAAAAAAAAAAAAAAAAAAAAAAAACAATATATATATCATTATTATTACAATTATTATTATTAACAAAAAAAGCTGTTATTACATTAGTGATATTATATTGCTATTAGTGCTAGCCATCCAAAATAAAAGTTTTTGCTTGCATAATATCTATGTGTGTACTTTGTATTTTTATTATGTATATATAAATACACACACATGCATGTATATATTTAAGAAAAAAATATGTTATGCTCATTATATTATATTAATATATTTGTAAATATTTTCTAAACATATACTGTTTGTGTGTGTGTGTGTGTCTTTAAATATACATAATAAACATGTACACACAAAACAAAAAAAAAACAAAAAAAAAAACTTTTGTTTTCGGATGTGATTAATCACGATTAATCGTTGTCCACCTCTATGTCAGGTTAAAACATATGATTCATATAAACATAGGAAATATTGTAGTATTGGTTTCATGTTTTATTAACCAAGAAGCTGTGTAAACATCAAACAGAAATGCAAAATGCAATGCTATTCACACTGGACTCAAAATGTGATCAAGCTAAACCTAGAAATGTGACATTGGCTCCAGATGCTACTGATCCCTGTCGTACAAATACATAACGGCTCTCCTTCATATCAATATGATAATATTACATATACCGGGGCTCAGTGAAGAAATAAAATCAAACCTAGCCAGAAGTATTCCTTTCCACAGTGTATGATAATTTATTAATGAGTGCCATATATAGCAGCTCATGCTGAATTGTTAATTATGGAGGCAGTTGAGTGAGAACGGATATCGCATTGCAAAGTTCATTTTATGCACTTGGAAAAAGTCCTGGCCGAAATTTACTAACTTACATTATTCATTATCAGCCTCCACTTCCTCTTTGCTTCATAAAAAGGGCTCTAGTTTTCATTATCGCGCTCTATTTCTGTCGACAGCAAAGGGACAGATTTTTTTCAGGTGATATTAAGAGGACGAAGACGGGAGGGTGCATGTGAACTATCTTTCCTCCCGTCGGCCAAATTACTCTTGACACAAATCGATGGTGAAGAGACGCGATTGGTCAGTCTCACAGTCCTGTCATTAAACCTCTGTGTTATTAATTTGTGCTCACATGGAACCTATTACAGCAAACTGGATGATGGCATTGATCGGCACGGACTTAACCATGAAAGCGGCCAGAGAAAAAGTATTTGATCTTTTCATTAGGCCCTAGCCTTTGGTTGAACTCATAAATGCTCCTGGGATTGATACGTGTTCAATTTATGAACAAAAGAGGGCGAGAAGTGCTCACAAAAGGCTGATTTAAGTCTTGGTTGTCAATTAGAGGTGCATTGTGGGTTGGCTCCTGGCGAACAAGCGACTATGGGGCACGGAAACCCAATGCAGCAGCACGGTAATGGCACAAGCAATTAAAACTTGGAGACTTCTATTGGCATACTGCGCTATGATGTAGGTCAGCTGAACGTCAGTGACTCGCTGGAGAGAAAGCATTGAGCTGCCTTGTTGAATGAAGTGAAAATGCAAACGCCGCTTCAGGGGAAACTCGATCCTGTAATGTGATGGACGTGTTACGCTCTCAGATGTCTGTAATGCCAAGTGAAAATGGATGTAAATTAAGATTCGCTCCAATCTGAATGATCGATTTTTCACATCAGCACAAATCTGTAATGCCATGGAAAACATTATGCCTATTTTTGGGACCATTATTATATTTTGCATTGTGATTTTCTCCCAAAGTATCATTCTACTGTAATACAAATGTGTACATGAATACAGTACATCTGTGCATGCTTTTATCCTTTATAGTAAGAATGATTTGAATAAGTGCATGTGAAAACATAATGAAAATAATAAAACAAATGTGTTTGGATGTTATACAACCCCATAACAGCTCTTTTTAATTAAATTAAATAAATCTGAAAGTGAAGTGAAAATTAATTTGATGGTAATTATGGAAGCCCACTGAACAGAGAGAGAAAATAATTGAGATTTTCATGTAAAGCTGACTTTATAGCTCACAAAGTGATAATATTGCTTATTTTAAACTTCATTAGAACAATTAACAGTTTGTTTTTTTACTGTATTTTTTTATATAAAATAATGATTTTTTTTTAAATTTAACTATGTGCTATAATGATAAAACAAAACAATAAAAAAGTAACAAAAATACAATTATTCTATATGTACTTATCTACTAATAAAATAAAATAAATAATAAAATAATAAATAAAATAAAATAAAAATAAAAATATGAGTAATTATGGAAGCTAGCTCCCTTAAGCAAAAAAATAAATACATAATAATAATAATAATAATAATAATAATAATAATAATAATAAATAAATACATAAACCAAGAGCTTCATGACTAAGGAGTCAGTGCCCATTACAGGACAGTATTTACAGTCAACACTGGCAGACTGTCCAACTGTATCAGAAGTATATTCTTTTAAAGTACACACATTTAATGTAAAGTGTGTAAACTGAAAAGTGGCATTCAATTACAATCCATAGGCCCAAATTTCACATCCTGTATCCTGTCGGTAATTAAAAAACACAATTCAATATACTCTAAAGACTTTCTTCTTTCCTTCCTCCAACATCCCCTGAAGCTACAGAGTATGAGTGCGTTGAATCTAAGAGCGCTACGTTCAGTACTAATTACTTTTGTGCATTAGCTCCCCCAAACTGATTCAAATTCAAAGGCAGAATGACATAGCTACATGTATATGGCACTTAGTAAAAGTGCTTCATCTCTGAGTGTGGTCTGGCAGTTTAATCACGGGTCTCTCCATCTGTGTGAATGGACCCGCAGCGCCTCTGTTTGGACCTGGCCTTTGAAGAGCACTTCTGTTTGTTTACTCGGAGGACTCAAATTGGCCGTGATGCTTGGTTAGATTTCCATCAGGAGTTCGCTGGAGGTCAGAGACGAGGCTGAGGCTGCTGTGGCGATTACATACAGGTGCTGCTCTAGAAGCCGCTCCGCTTTACTCTCCACTCTAGATTTACTGTTTGATGGCTGAAGGTGGACATATTGTGGAAAACTACATGAAGCTACAGGTATATCAAAGGATCTAGATATACTCATTTAGTTGCAAACAGCAAACTAGCCCAATTTGTTTATTTTGTAAAGTTTTTGAACATTTTGAATGCTTGCACATGCCTATTAAACACTTTGCAAATGAACAATTTTTGGTAGTTTGCCTTTGGCAACAAAATATTATTTTAAGATTATTTTGGATTATAATTTATTTATATTTATAATTTAATTTATTTAGATTTATAATTTAATTATTATTTTCTTATTTTATTTTTAGTATGTGTGTTATGTTCAAACAAAACAGCTATTTTCAATAGTAATAATATTTCATATTTTTTTTTACTGTATTTTAGTAAAAATATATATTTTTATATTTTTACTGTATTTTTTCGTCATTGGTTAACTATTTATGCCATTTATTTTTAAGATCATAATTTATTTACATTTTTAATTTAATTATTATTATTATTATTATTATTTTTTTTTATGTGCTTTTCTCTTTTCATATTAATTTAAGTTTTATTTACATTATTTTTTAAATTTATTTATTTCAGTTTTATTAATTTTTTCACATTAATTCAGATGTTATGATCCTGATAGTGATAACCCTGACAAAGAACACACTAAACAATATATTCAAACAGAAAACAAGCTATTTTCAATAGTAATAATATATCACAATTTTTACTGTATTTTTGAGTTCTTGGTTAACTATTTATGCCATTTATAAAATAAAACACTTTTGCATTCATTTGATAACATAAAATGCTTCCTGTGTAAAAGGATTTTGATGTTGTAATGCTTCTCATCCTTTTTTTTGTCCTTAATGGCCTAGTAAATATTATTAATTTAATTTCCCAAATGCGTAAACATCCTGCACCATTATCCTGGCATTAATATCACATTTTACAATCGTTAAAAGCAAAGAGCAACAGCAAAGGGAATTCTTTATCTACAGACAGAAACCATCAAGGTTAAGTTTTTTCCCTTCTTGCAAAAATACAATGTTCAGGGTAGAGATAAAAATAAGGATAAGAGATGGAGGTCGAGGGAGGATAGGGCTGTATCAAGGGATTTGACGGACAGGAAGTGTGAAGTCACGGACCGAACCTCTCGGCATGAACCGTAGCGGAGGAACGACGGGTCGCCCGCACGGACTCTGAATTGATGGCTTTCATTTGCTGGGAAACATCGGCTGAACTCTCTGGTCCATAGCTCAATGGTCCATCAGCGGTTCTACAAAATGTCTCGTTTGGGAAGCTGTTTTGTAGACACAACTGAGTGAAAATCGAATTCTTAAACGACTAGTTTATGGCTTCCAAACAAACTATTTCAATAAATTAGCAGAAAAGCAATACACTTCAACAGAGAGGACTTCACATAGAAACTAACCCTATAATTTAGATAAAACTACTAAATGATAGACTGCACTGAAAAATATGATTTACTTTCGCAATATTTTTGTCTTGTTTTCCAGTATAAAATCATAAATTCCAGTATAAAATTAGCCCCAAATTACACTGATTACAAATTAATGACTGAATGAAAGAAATATACTAAGCCTTGATTTCTGAGAAATGTATCAAGCTTAAAACAAGAAAAAAATAATAATAATAATAAACATCCACCAATGGTTAGAAAATGTTAACTTCATTTTTTTTTTTTTTTTTTTGCCACTTTGGCAGATTTTTTTCTTGTTTTAAGAAAAAAACACTTCATTTTGATTTAGTTTCCACAAAACAAATGTAGCTTTACTTATCAATTAATCAATAACTTGGCAGAAAACCAATACACTTGTGATTTATGAGTCACAATGTCAAGATGGGGAGGATTTTACACAGTAAGTACTTCTTTAATTTGGTTGTTAACCTGTTGCACTCAATAAACTACGTGCCTTATGTTGTCTAAATGAGAGTTTATATTTCTTTAGCAAGTAAAAAACCTAAAATATGCACCTCCAGGTCATGGTTTATGCACTTTTTCCTCATTTTGGGTATTACAAAGGTGTTTTTTCCGCCTCCATATTTTCACTACATCATAGTAAATAACAGAGCTGGAGCGGGACTCATATTCAGCAGGAGTCCATGCCACTTTAGTTCACAACTGACTATAGGCCTATTAAAATAATGCAATTAAAACTTCAGTGTATACGTCTGCAATAGTGCACTGTTCTCTACAGCCTTGTAATTCATTGTATCTTTGCTGGCATATCTCCAACAAATGAGTTTTATTTTAGCAAGGTGCCTTTGTCAGGGGAGTCAAAAGATAATTACGTCATCATTGGGGTTGCCAATTTACTTCAGAAATGGAAAATAAGGTACAAATGTGATTCTTTATGAGATATCAAGGTACATGCTCAAAATATTTGTACTACACCATAAAGTGTTAGAAAGTTCTCAGAAATAATGATTTAGCCATTAAAGCCTGATGCTTTAGACCCTAATATGATCCTTAGCATAACGCCAATTGAGTATTTTTGTTTGCATCAGATGTTACACCAACGAAGCACGACAAGTACTGTCATCATTTCCCACTTTATTATGAACACGCATATCACAAAAAATTACAGTTTTGTCTGTGCCAGATGAGCCTTGACAGACTGCATCCCGGAAATTAAGATGTAAGATGAAAACTGTAAGATACCCCAACTGGGACTAAGATGATTTAATTTGTTGATTTGGACAGACTGGAGTGGATTTTACTCAAAAAACGTAACACGAGCCAAACATCCGCCGAAAAGCTGCGGCTGTGTAATTGAAGTAATTGCTTCCTTACTGAACGCAGAGGCAAAGAAGCACAGCTGCTTCATTCATTGCATTCAGACGCCCAAGCCCTGACGTCAAAGTGCTCAAAATCGTTTTTGGGAGTGTTGACAAAATGTGCGTCTGAGAAAACAAGCCATCGCAAAATGACACTGTTGGTGCTCTTGATGGCAGATCAGTGCAGGCTTTTGACTTGTCAAACACTCTCGGACTAAATGCAGGGTTTGTATTCACTTTGCTAATAACGCTTGACTGCAGCGTTTCTAAGAAAATGGCCCGGCGATGATCGGACGCCCCGCTGCAGTGAACACGAGGTGTAAAAGCGTCTTTATGAGAAGCACGGATCCTAACACTGAGATTCTGTTCTGCTGTGCTTGTTTTGGGTGGAAACACACCTCAGATCCGCGCTAGCCGAGCTCCTTTAAATCAGACCTGACGGACATGTAAACAGTCGCTGGCGTTAAAACACGACAGAAAGATGATTTAGAAGTTCGGAGTTTGCAACAGACCCCAACTTCAGATACTTCAAAATGTTCTGACAAAAATCTCTGCTAAAGTCTAGCACTTAATTTAATCCAGAGTGCTTTCCCAAGTCTAGGTCAGGATAAAGTTTTATGAAAATAATTGGCAGTTACAATAAACTGTCCTGTCTTTATGAAATAAACATCCTGTTCTTATTGCTAGCTCACAGAAGCATTTCCTGCTACAATTCA